>NC_037677.1:26947170-27247170 GCF_003255815.1 Theropithecus gelada | reverse complement strand
CCAGCCCACAAGGTCTTCCTTCTATTGCTGGCCCCTGCTCACTTCCCTGTGACCTCTCAAACCAGAGGTGGGCAAAGGACATAGATGACGGCAAAACAGAATGGACCCAGGAAGCAGCCTCAGAGTGTTAGGGTGATCCATCTCAACAGCAATGGGCTGAAGTCAGGGCTTTGAGTCCTCCCTCCAACTCACCCTTCCCACATCCCTTACTCTGTTATCTGATTATCTGCAAAGAAAGACAGCTGGACTTAATGGTCTCTAAGCTTCCTGCTCATTCTTCTAATTATTATTCTGCTGTCAGTTTGTAGAGACTTAGGAAATGGACGATGATTTACTATTAGTTTATGGGAAAAAATCTAATAAACATGCACAAACTGCAAAAATTCACTTTCTTCATTGGTTATTCCTTTTCTTCTATACATTTGATAGTTTCATATTATAAATTATGAAATGATTTAAAGTCACCTGTTCTAAATAAAAATACTGATACCATAACCCATCCCAAAAGAAGAACAGCCAAAATCAACTTTGGGAAAACCTGTCTCTTATTGAATAAATTAAACTGGTTTCAACCTTTTGGGAAAAAATATCTCTTATTGAATAAATTAAGCTAGTTTCAAACTGAGCATTCTTCTTCGTTGAGATATGGCTCACATACCATACGACTCACCTATTTAAAGTATACAATTCAATAGTTTTTAATGTTTTCACCAAATCATGTAACCATGATCACAATCATTTTTAGAGTATTTTCATGACTCCAAAAACAAACGCTGAACCTATCTGCAGTCACTCCCATTCCTTCCCCTATCCCCCAGCCTAGAGAGGCCTCTGATCTTTGTGTCTATATATCTGCCCATTCTGGACATTTCACACGGATGTAACCATACAGTACACAGGTATTTGTGATTGGTCCCAACACTGATCTTGCAAGCACCCTAGACACAGTCATCCACCTTGAGGTGACGCACTGTGCCAGCCGCAGCCCCCGGGCTGTCTCTGGATGAGTGAGATGACCTGGCAAGTGCTCTCTACTCAGACCAGCACGCATACACAATTGCAGTGGACACATCACAGCCAATAAATGTTGCTTCTAAGTTTGTTCCTAGCATAGTCAGGGAGCTAGAGAAAAACGAACAGTTGGACAAACATTCAAGTTCTATGGCAAAGCTGTGTGGTGCAGGGCAGGTAAGAGGATGACAATTTACTTCATTTTTGCCTATTGTGCAACTTGGTGAATAAATGTACTTTTCCCATAGCCAAATAAATACCTTTCCTATCTTACACTATCCTAGCTCAAACCTTAAAAGCTGTGTTTGAGGCTCTGGTGCTACCTCGGTCCTCTCTACAGCAAATAAGGGAAGGTAATGAGAGATGAAGCTCCCTCTTTAATGCCTTTTTATATTTATAACTGGAAATTTATTGTCCTTTCCCTTAAGAAAAGGATTAATGATGCTGTCCTTTCCCCCTTCCTCTAAACGTCTGCGTTGAAGATGTTTATTTCCGCAGTCAGAGATCCAGGATTAGTGGAGCCCCCAGAAGGGGGAAGGAAACATAAATGTCAATTTAATTAGCTCATTCTTACCGCCAATCTTTTATCTCTCTCATAAAAGTGTCCTCATTTAATAAGTTACTTTTCCCTGTATTTTTTCAACAACCAAGCATTTTGCATATTTAATCTCTTGAACTAATCATGTAAGTCTTGTATAATTTTTGTTTTTTTTTCCATTTTGATAGTCATTTGTATACATTCTGCTAAAAATTATGTATGAAAAGTCTTTATTTTTAGTTGAAGGAGGGGCCATTTAAACTTTGCCATGCTCAAATGTGTGAAGCCACCCTCGTATATGGGAACATGTCAATACCGTGCAGAAGAACTCACATGATAGCCATCTCCTCATGGGGGCACAGTAATAGATTCAGAGACCTGACAGCTAGGGCGCCTCAGAGAGCACTGTGTCCCACTCCTCATGTTACGGACGAGGAAACTCAGACCCACCTGGGGTGAGTGAGTGTCTCACGGTCACAGCATCAGTCACCGAAGATCCAAGACTCAACCAGGTCTTCTAACTTCCTGGAAATATTCTTTTCCTCAACCTGGCTACCTGTTTCCTGGACTTGAAACCTGGAAACCAATCACTGCCCTGCTGACAGCTCAGGATTACGATTACATGCCTCGAATCACACAGCCCAGGAGACAGGAGCAACTTGCCTGGAGAAGGCTGCTTTCTGGGTCTGCGATTGACATATGTGAGCGAGCACAGATGGTCCTCTGACCTCGCCAGAGAGTTAAAGACCAACGTGTGAACTTGAACATCATCATCAAGGATTTATTAAATGCCCACTGTGTTCAAAGCCCTGTGTTAAGCTCTTGGGGAATTTCAAAGAAAGTCTAAGCTGTGATCTCAAGCGAAGAATAGCTTTCACTATAGAAGGGAGCAAGACACAGTGCAATTTAACACTTATTAATAATGAAACAACTTATCAGAAAAAAAGAATATAAAAATGAAAGGCAATGACCAACAGAGAAAGCAGCAGAGTTGCAGAAACTTCACAGAGTGCCATGAGATCATCTTTTAAAACCTCAGGTTGCTGTTTGACGGTGATTAAAATACCAGGGACCTGTCCCCAGGGCTCACGGTAAACACAGCATTTAACCTGGAGAGAAGCACCCAGTGGCAAGGATGACTGGCTGTCAGCTCTCTGTCAAAAGCCACAAGGCAAAACCCAAAGCAGGTCTGAGGCAGGAAACACAGGCTAACAGGAAGCCTGGGGTCCCAGGTGGGGGCAGGTGGTGGTAGGAACAGTCATTTGCGCAGATCATAAAAAGGACCTGAAACAGTGCAAGAAATGCCTGATCACCCTGATGGGCTGTGAGGGAGCTTCCCCCAGTCTATCAAAAGGTTGTCCAATCAGAGAGGGGCCTCCCTTGGGTCTCAGCCTCGGTGCATCTTTGAGTGGGAGTTTCCTTCCAGGGCAGCCAACCTGTGAGGACAAACGGAGCAAACCCAACAGGCAACAACTGGTGACGAAGGAATGAGAGTGCCTGGGCATTCGAGGAGCAAGCACGGGGGTGATGGCGTAGTTTGAGGGTTAAGAGTTGGACCAAGGAGGAGTCCCACAAGCACGTCTGTGCCAATCCTCCCACAGCTGGACCTCTGCTCCTGACCTCATCCAGAGTTGTGAGCCAGGATGCCCAATGCAGGCCACAAGCCTCACCGGGTATCCCACCACCAGGGCCAGTCAACAGGTCAAAAACTCAACTGTATCTTCCTTTCTATCCGCCTGCAACCCCCAACTTCCCTCCCTCCGGGACCCGCATCCCTGCTCTCTCAGCCTCTCAGGTCCCAATGCGTCGGTGGCTCTTGTCCTTTGCCACTGGCCACCAAACCTGTGAGTTTACTTCTCTCAATGTCTTCTGATGCTGCTCCATGCTTTACACAGTGGGTGACAGAGGCTTGGCTCACTGGGATTTCACAGCCTCCTGATTTTCTTATCTCCCTTCTATGCATTCTATAAATTACAATGCAGTTATCTTTAGAAAATACAGACCTTGGCTGGGTGCAGTGGCTCACACCTGTAATCCCAGTACTTTGAGAGGCTAAGGTGGGTGGATCGCTTGAGCCCAGGAGTTCGAGACCAGCCTGGGCAACAATGGCAAAACCCTGTGTCTACCAAAAAAAAAAAAAATACAAAAATTAGCTGGGCATAGTGGCACTTACCTGTAGTCCCAGGTACTCAGGGGGTTGAAGTGGCAGGATCGATTGAGCCCAGGAGTTGGGAGGCTGCAGTAAGCCGAGACTGTGCCACTGTACTCCAGCCCGGGCGACAGAGTGAAACTCTGTCTCAAAAAAAAAAAAAAAAAAAAAAAAGAAAAGAAAAAAAAGAAAGAAAAAGAAAAAAGAAAAGACAACACAGATTTCATGACATCGCCATTCCCCCGAGCAAAACCTACAGGGCTGCTCACTGGCAGCAGAATCGGCCCAGTGTCCCTGGTGTCTTTGTGTCTCTTGCTATTTTAACATCTTTATTTCCCACCATTCTGCTACCATCCAAATACCTTCACATTTCATAGGCTCTCCTGTCTTCTGCTTGGGCCCAGAGGGTTCAATTCTCTTCAAAGTCTCCATTAGCCCTCACTCACTTTCTTCTACAACTAAGTGGAAGTATTTACTTATTTATTTTTCATATTTTTAGAGATGGTGTCTCACTATGTTGTCCAGGCTGGTCTCGAACTCCTGGGCTCAAGAGATCCTCCTGCATTGGCCAGCTGAGTAGCTGGGATTACAGGTGTGGCCGCTGCCCTGACTGCAAACATTTCTTAAGTGTCTGCTGAGCTGAGCATTGTGCTAAACCGGGGACAGGCGGTCAGGAAACACAAACACTGCTCCTGCCCTCAGGCAGTTTAAAGTCAAAGTGAGAAATCTACGAGTGAAAGTTTCAAAGGGTAGACTTGATATTCTAGAGATGAAGGCAGAATTCCTGCTACCCCACTTCAAGTTTAGTATACACTGAAGGTCTTAAGACTTTAGAATTTTATTTCTAAACTTGAAATAAGAACATCAAAAGTTTAAAATGTTAGCTCTTAAAATTAATTATTTTAAAATTAGAATTCTCTGTTACAAACACAAAGAAGAAAGGGCATCAGATGTGAATAATGAGGGATTCTAATTCAGGAGACACAGTAGGGGAAAAGTAAACCTGATATTATCCTCCACAGTGAACAAGAGGCCTCACTTTCAAATGTGTGGTCTATTTAGGTTTAACAGCATCAGCTCCCTCCTGCATAACTTTTTGGTTTCTGGGAGGCAACCCTCTCTGGCAGCTACTAAATGTAACTGAAGCCTCTATTTGACTTCCCAGGGCTGTTTAATGTTCTTCATGAAAATCTGTACCCTCTGTTTCCAGTCTCTCTGGGTCTGAGCATAAGAGACAATCAAATAAGCCTAAGAGACTGGAAAGAGAGGTGCAGATTTTCATGAAGAACACTACAAATCAAGATGCTGGGTTTCTGCAAATCTCGTTAGCATCTAATATAGAATCTGGTACATAATAGTTTTTAAAGAAAGTGATGCTTCACCTTTCTTTCTTCTCTCCGCATTCCCTAAAACGTCTAGCACAGAGCCTGACGTGTGGTAGGTACAAATAAATACTTTGATTTGATAATTATGCATGAAATCCCAGACCTAAGGGTGATCAGGGATTAAGGATGCAGAGGTAATGGTAGACATAGAACTGCAGCTACAGTCATAGAAGAGGCCTCCCAGGCAGCATTCGTCCTGAAACATACCTTTAAAGTATGACGATGGATATCATGCTGGTCAAACAATGATCAGAACCCTGATTCAACACTGAATCAACCCTGAGCATATTACAAACCAATCATGCAATTTAAAAATGCCCTAATGAATTGGAAAAAGTTCTGAATCTAGAAGCACTGGTTACACACGTGCATGAGCACGCGCGCACACACACACACACACAGAGGTTTACATATATATGTTACATGGTACTGCCATTAACAACGAATATTCTAGAACTGTTCTTTGAATTTGTCTTTAACAACAAGGAAAAGTCATTTTTAAAGATATTCCAGAAATTAAAACCAGAGGAAAGATACAAATGTTTACTGAGAAAGCAGGAATGTTTTCATTTTTCATTTCATTATCCTTTTCATTTATCTTAAAAACTTTTAAAGAAGTTTAAGTTCACCAGTAGCGGTCAATTGCATAGGTTACTTAACTATGTTCTACTTCAAACAGAGCGATCTCCGCGGACCAATACCTGCTTTTTTCAGGTGTAGCAAAAAGGTGGTCACACAAACAAGACAAGTCGGGACCATTTACCCACTCGGCTGAATGGAAAGGTCTGAATATGAAATAAACCAGATGATAGAGCCCCTGATCACCACATTGATTTAGAGCCGCTGGTCCAAAATGCAAGCAGTTTGGAAAAATAAACACAGCAGGCAATGCCTGGTCTCCTTTTGCTATCCAGTGTCCTCCAAAACACCATGAGAGCCTAGGTCACTGATCCTACTTTCCAAGTCAGTTGGGAAAGAGTACTCAAAAAGCAGCTCACACTGATAAGCTCAGAAAAAGAGTTGTTTTTTTCTGATGTATGCAGTCTTCAGTAACCAGTACCCAGGAGTGACAGCGGCGGCCGGTGGGAGACTCTACTCAGCAAAGGCACATTAGCAAGTTCTGGGAGAGGAAAACAAGGTTGTTTTTAGTCATTTGGTGTCACATGTGCCAAATGATACCTGTTACTTGGACGGGGCATGAGGATTGAACCGTCTGGGCAGTAACAATGTGCCAGGCAGCTGGAGCCCCAGGTCCTGGCCCCTGCCCGTCTTCTGCCTGAATCCCTGCAGTATGCAGGGGCCTGCAAGGTGACCCTGGAGCCAGAGCTGTTACAACTGCCCTCCTTTCTTCCAAGCCAAGTAGCGATAGACTGGGATACAGCCCCAGATTTATGATCCTGTTTTCAGTTGGAACTCAGGGTCCCTGACCCTGCTGAAGAATTTTAGGAGGTACAGACACTGGGAAAGAAATACAGGACTGAGGAGGGAAGAAAAGTATACCTCTGGAGTACTGAAGTGACTGAATACACACTTTTCTTCTTCTTCTTCTTTTTTTATAGAGGGGAGCATACAGTTTTTTTTTAAAAATAGAAATACAGTTGCCAAAGAGAAAGCAGCAATTTAAATGCCAAAAGCAGCAGGCAGAGCTAAGGAAAGGAGGAGTGTTCAAATGATTAATCACACTCACACCACTCTCCCCAACAAGGAGCTCTCATGTGAAGAGTTTAGCGGACTTGCCAATTAGTTACTTGTGAATCATCCTCCACTTGCCTAATTTCCCTTCAAAGTTTGTACTCAGCAATTTGCACTGACTTCAATATCAACTTACGTAGTTTTCTTTGTAGGGTGAAAAAAAGGGAAGAAAAACCACTTCATGTCTTTGCATTTCAGCAACTAAATTGGTCATTTGAGGAAATTTTAAAAATGACTTTTCTTTGCTGCAGTGCAGAACTCAGAACATAATGGGTTCATTTTGGATCTCATTTGACAGAGTTGATTATGACAAGAAATAGAAAGACTTCATTTCAATAATGCTTTGAGATATCTAACAAGATAAGATGCATGGGCCCTCAAAAGTCAGTTTCTGTGAAATGCCAGTGAAATTGTTTTATTAAAGCAACACCCAGCCAAACAAAAAAAGGATGTGGACAGAAGGAGGAATACACTGGTATTCAGCTTTTCTTAAGGCAGAGGAGATTTTCTTAAGACACTGAAGGTATCTGCTGTTAATTCCTTTAAAAAAAAAAAAGCACCTAGTTCATTTTCATGTGGCCTCTTTAAATTTAGTAATGATTCTAAAATGATACAGAATTATTAATTTTAATTTCAGAGAAATGCTTTTTACTATTCTAATAATTATCTGTTAAAAGCTAATTATTTTTACAGCAGTAAACTTCAAGTCCATAATTGTGATCTAAGTTCTCTCTTAAAAATTAAGCCCCAAGGCCAGGTGCACTGGCTTATGCTCTGGGAGGACGGCTTGAGGCCAGGAGTTGGAGAGCAGCCTGGGTAACATAGTGAGACTCCATCTCTACAAAAAAAAAAAAAAAAATTTAGCTGGGCATGGTGGTGCACACCTGGAGTCCTAGCTACTCTGGAGGCTGAGGTGGGAGGATCACTTGAGCCCAGCAGTTTGAGACTGCAGTGAGTTATGATCACACAACTGTACTCCAGCCTAGGCGACAGAGCAAGACCTTGTCTCAAGAAAAGAAAGGAAATGCCCTAACATGAGTGTTGGCTCCCATGCAGTTTTAATAGCAAATGAGCAACCACATCCTTCCTGTCCCACTAGCCAGCCCTCAGCTCTTCTGTGTACACAGAGCCTCAAGCTCAGGGTCTGGACCTCCATGCAAACCACAACCTCAGGCTATCGTGAGACAGTGTCACTGGCAGCCTGGTCAGCACTGCTTTCTCCAAACGTGGCAGCCTCTCTCATGCCTCAGCAAACATGTGAGAAATTCCTGGAAATTTTTGGCAATGGTACACAGAGGGCAGTGGGAGCACAGATCTTTAGGAAAGTGTGCTAACTATCTCAGTTTGCCTCAGGGACCCTATTCTTCGGAGGAAAACACAGGGTAAGCTGTATCAGTATTCAATTTGTAGTCACCCAGGGTGGCAATATGTCACTTAATGCAGGATGAATTCAGATCTTAAACTGAGGGCAAATTAGGACTAGATTTGAAGGGACTTAAATCAGTATATGTTGAGCATCCCTTATCTGAAATGCCTGGAGCCGGTCGTATTTTAGATTTTTTCAGATTTCAGAATATCTGCATAGATAATGAGATATCTAGGGGATGGGACCCAAATCTAAACACAAAATTTATCTATTTCATATACACCTTATACACATAGCCTGAAGGCAATTTTATACAATATTTTAAATAATTGTGTACATGAAACGAATGCTGTGTTGAGCACTTAACTGTGGAATTTTCCACTTGTGGCATCATGTTGATCAGAAAATATCCGATTTTGAAGCATTTTGGATTTCAGATTTTCTGATGGGGATGTTCAACCTGTCCCTTAGATTTCCGCTTTTAAAAAAAATCCTTAGCCATTTACGAATCTGGCTCGCTATATGAAACTTGGGTAACCAATGTCAAATCCTTTCTTAGAAAAAAATGATCATGGCTCAACAGTTATTTAAAGAGTTAAAACAGATGTTCAAAAGTTAGAATGAAGGATCAGGCCAGAGTGGGGAGGAGAGCAGCAGTACACATTTTTACGTGGTGGGAACCAAGATGAAGAGGAAGATGCACCACAGGACACACCCAGGATGCTGGGTTCCTGGTGCTGACCACAGTGCTATGGTCATTCCACAGTCCAGCACTGCAGTGCACAAAGGGTGCCCTTTGACAAAAATGCTGTGGCAAGAGTCTGACCAACTTGAAAAGCAGCAAATCAGCAAGATAAAGATTCGTGAGAGTCCTAAGTAGCCTCTACAAAGATAGAAAACATGCACACTCACACAGGCTACTGACATGTCTGACAGCAGAAATTAACAGGCGGCTCTGCTAGCAGAACCTTTCCACCTGGAAATGAGAGTGTTCTATAAAACCCTCACATGCTCAGTCTCCTTCCAAAGAACAGTAATGTATTTTCCTACTGACTTTTATACCAATATCATAAGTATAGAGGTCCCCAATCAGGAGAACACTTTACTTCAGCATGAACATTAACAACTTATTACACAAAATGAAAACTACTATTATATAATTACTTTTATTGACAAAAATATAGATCCTAATTTATAGAGCAAAAGGCATGGCAAAACCCATTTCCTACTGGAAGCAAATGTTACAAAAGCAACTCACCTGGAAATCTTGATCATCAATTCCAAACCTCTCCCGCAGGTTACGGAAGACCATCGGGCAGTATTCCTTAAACTTGAAATGGCTTGGCATGTTTTCTCTGAAACAGTCACAGCGTGGAATAAAGCTCAGAGACAGTCAATCAGACTTGCATCTGTCACCACTGAGTTCCACATGTAACTAAAGAAAGGTTCGGAGTTCACTGTCTACTAAAGGGACAAGTGTGTTTCCTAGAACCAGGTACAACCCGCAGGAAGATCCAGGAGACATGGGGGGCTAGACGGCTGTCTGTCTGTCTCCTTTGTCACAGGCATGCTTGGACTATGTGACCTCTTTAAATCCTGGCCACACACTGCAGCCATTCCTCAAAAAACAAGAGGTGGGGAAGCAAGGGGCCAGGCAGGAGGAGCAGTGAAGGAAAAGCACAGTGGCAGGACAGTGAGTTAGGAAGAGGTAGCGGAGCAAGCCACCAGCACGGCCCCCAGGTTCCCTCTCAGCTACTGCCGAGGAAAGCAGGGCCACTCCCTCACCCCCCTAAAAGGCTTATTTTATATAAATGCCACATTCTAAATTTGCATACAGAAAATTCCCTCAAAGTCAGCCTCTAAACACTGTTATGAGAAAAACTAACACATCAGCTTCACATAAGGACAATGGATCCCTGAAGAAATTTCATAATCGGCCTGGCACGGTGGCTTATACCGCTCATTTGTAATCCCAGCACTTTGGGAGACTGAGGTGGAAGGATTGCTTGAGATCGGGAGTTTGAGGCCAGTTTGGGGAACACAGTGAGACCTCTGTCTTTACAAAAAGTTTTTAAAAAAATCAGCTGGGCATGGTAACCTGCACCTGTAGTCTCAGCTACTTGGAAGGCTCAGGAAGGAGGATTGCTTGAGCCCAGGAATCTGAGACTGCAGTGAAGACCCCTGTCTTCACAAAAAGTTTTTTAAAAAATCAGCTGGGCATGGTAACCTGTACCTGTAGTCCCAGCTACTTGGAAGGCTCAGGAAGGAGGACTGCGAGAGCCCAGGAATTTGAGACTGCAGTGAGATATAATTTCGCCATTGCACACCAGCCTGAGCAACAGAGCAAGATCCTGTCTCAAAAAAAATTTCATAATGATCCTCACATGGGAGTGATTTGAGGTTCACCCTAATCATTCAGAACTGTTTCCCTCTTTTTGTTCCCATGGAACCAGACACGCATATAAATTATACATATGCACACACCCCTCCCTTATCATACTTTGCACACTGAACTATAGCAGTTTGTATATGTGTCAGTTTTCGTACTCTGATTCCCTTGAGGGCAGGGCCAGGTCTTCTATATCATTGCATTTCCAGCTCTCAATGGACCACCTAACATATAATAGGTGCTTCATAATGATGTCTAAAACGACATTCAAATGAAGGAGAAATGTTCTCAATGCCCAACATGGCATCTAATTGTGCCTTATGAAAATGTACCTTCGGTCTTTATTGTTCTATGATGGAGTCATTGCTGTTCATAAATCATCATTTTCAAAGTTCTGTGTACAAGAGCAGAGGTTCATAACTGATAAAAAATCCAAGCAATTTACAGCTTGAAAAATTTGAATTATAATGAGAATATCACTTTCAACGTATAAGATATTCATAGAGAACAATATGCCATATGGCAAAGGATATTATCCCAGAGAGCCTGCTGTTGCTTCTCTAAAAATGACAGATGGTTATGTTTATCACAGGATTAACTTCATCAGCAAAACTTTACTCCCACCCATTGAAAAATTATGTGATTACAGAAATTCACAAAACTTGTACTCCTAGCAGCCATGCTAGTCTTATGAAAGGTCATACTTGCACTTACTTGTTAAAAAGGTGATTGTCCACCTTTATTTTTGAATAGGCTTTGAAGTCATCTGGCATCAACATAACAGGGATTTGAACATGGCTCAGTTCATTGATCTAGAAAAATATAAAATAAATAGCACGGGTTATTACTATCCAGGTGAGGAGGACTTGACTTGAATGTGTACCTTGGGGAAAAAAACATGGTGGACACAGGAAGTTCTCTTCCCACCCACCCACTCATCCTCCTTCCCTCTGTCATCATAATCTCTCTTCCTGCCTTCCTCATTCCCACTTCTTACGTCTGTCTGATGCTGGGTCCATGGCGGCCATCGGATGGCAGTGGTGAAGGAGATTCAATCCTCATGCCGCCTGTCCCTGCTTCTTGCCCATCCACTCTCCCTACCTTCCCTCCAGAAACTCATCCCCAAGCCCCTTTGGTCACATGTCCAGGACAACTTCCCTCTGTAAAGAAAATGTAATCTGAGAAAGAAAGCTTTTAAATTTTTCATGTAAATATTTGTTGGATTAATGGACATGATTTATGTATTGAACTCCAAGAACAACACTCATCTGTGTGCTCTTTACTTCCCTTACAGGAACTAAGTTTAAAAATAAAGACTGGGGTGGGGCATGAATTAACCAAAAGAAGAACCTCCATTCAGGGAAGGAGGAAGACATGTGGCCCCAGGACTGCAAGAGAAGGAGGTGGGTTGGACATGAGTCAAGAACAAAAGCAAAGATGTGCTTCCAAAGGACAAAGGGTAAGATCAAGTTCCAGTGAATGACAGGGATGGCTTTGGACACATGATTTTGAAAAACCTGAACTTTCTCTTGGTTAACTATTTTTGCATGTTGACTTTCCTTGTTGCTAGCAATAAAAACCATGTCAAAGATTTATGCTTCCAGTAGGATAGAAGGCAGGCACACTGAAGGATTCTCAGTTACAAAAACAAAACAAGCAAACAACGAAAGAATGAGCTGCTTGATAGAGCAGAGATTTTTTTGTTTTTTGAAATCACATTGCTGGGTTCACAGACAGTAGAGGGAATCTCCAAGACACCTTTCTTCCCCTAAAGTGAGTTTAACCCACATGGAGTGTGGGGACCATTAAGCAAGCCTGAAAGGAGGGACTCCCTGAGGATAACTGCCAGTTTCAAAACTTATTTGGGCCAAAGGAAAGCTGGGAGCTCAACCAAAGGCTTCAACATTAACCTGAGATCCTTGAAGGAAGCCTTTGAAAGTGGCCCCAACACCTGGCAGAAGTAAATGCAAATGATCTCTGGAGGAGAGCACCCCCTGCCAGGCCTCCAGGCTTCCCACAGATGGAGATCAATCAAACATGAGCTCACAGAGATAGCAACGACTGATTAATATTCTTAAGACTTTAGTTACTAAGATGATCAGATAGAGAATTTTTTAAGCCATGAGAAGTGAGAAATGTATACGGAAATAGAAGATGAACAAAAGATGATTATATTTGAAAAAATAATGATGATTCAGAATTTTCCACAACTAACGACAGTTATAAATCTGTAGATACAGTTGGGCACAGTGACTCATATATGTAATCCCAACAATTTGGGAGGCTGAGGCAGGCGGACTGCTTGAGCCCAGGATTTTGAGACCAGCTAAGGCAACAGACTTTGTCTCTAAAAAATAAAAAAAATAACAAAAATTAGCTGGGCGTGGGG
The DNA here is from genome assembly GCF_003255815.1 of Theropithecus gelada. NCBI lineage: Eukaryota > Metazoa > Chordata > Mammalia > Primates > Cercopithecidae > Theropithecus > Theropithecus gelada. Next base: position 27,234,251 of record NC_037677.1, on the reverse strand, counting down.
GTGTGCAACTGTAGTCCCAGCTACTTGTGAGGGTGAGGAAGGAAGATCACTTGAATCCAGGATTTCGAGGCTGCAGTGAGCAGTGATTGTACCACTGTACTCCAGCCTGGGTGACAGAGTGGAGCCATGTCTGTTAAATAAAAAACAAAAAAAAGCAGACTATTCAAAGCAATATATAAGTAAGAATATTCAAAGCACAACTAGATATGCTGTAGTTAAACTAAAGAAGGCCAAATGCAAAAAGAAAGGAATGGTGGCCAGAGAGCAAAGGCAAATACAACAGAGGAATGATAGTGACAGCTGACAGCTAGCTTCTCAAACCCACTGAAAGAAAACAGGAATCTAACATCATATAGCTTCTCCAGTTCACTTTCCCCAAGCATCTTATGATACTAAGTCATTTCCAGAGTATATTTGTGAAAAATTAAAGTTTATGTATCTTTATGCTATCAGAGGAATATCAAAGTTTGAAAAATAACAGAAAAAGAAAATCATAATGGAAATCCAAGTCCTGTGATAACAAACACAATGCGAATGAAGCTGGATGCCAACTCAATCAGCACTTCGATATGTTGTGGAACAAGAGAAAGCAAAACCCAACATGGAGGTGGGACCGGACACTGATTATTTAAATGCACGTGATGCGTTCAGCGGATCCTCCAAAGCTTTGATGCCTCTTCAGGCTGCTTAAATCAGTATCGCTTAACAGAGTATTCTCAGAAAGGAAGCAGGAAACCAGAAACTTTCTGCATCCTTTTGCTTTTTGGTACCTGCTCTGGAACATGTTTTGTGGAGAAAATACGAAAACTTCAGTCAACATGGAATGAGTAAACTGAGAATTTTCCTTATTGATTTTCCTTCTCCACCCATCCTCGCGTCAGCACAACCTTTAAGAGTCCACTCCGTGCTGGGCACAGCTCGGACACCAGTCTTTGCCCTCTTGGGGCTTGTGGTCCAGAGGGGCAGACACATTAACTGAAGAACTGCCCCAAGTGTAGAACTCCAACAATGACAGAGTCAGGAGGGAGAAGTACATCGGACCATAAGCAAGTATGGAAAAGGCCCAGGCCAGGTGGGGGAGGCATGCGAGGCTTCCCTAGGGAGCAACGGCTCGTGGAGAAAGGAGAGGGCAGGTGGACAGGGCTTCCAGGAAGAAGGCGAGTCCTGGAGATGAGGGGGCACTGTTAATGGGCAAACAGTGCAGAAACAGACAAGGCGCATGGCATGAAAGGGATGAACAGCATGCTCAGGAGCACCGGGAAGTGGCTACCGTAGAATTGCACCACACAGAGGACAGCAGCTCAGCAGAGGGCGGCGGAGGCAGCACAGATGAAGGAAGCAGACACTCCAGCATGCTCAAGTGCTGAAATCTGCGGGGCTTGATGACAGACTAGAAATGTAGGGAAAGCTGGAGGGAGTGCTGCATGCATGCCGGGGTAGCTGGTGAGTCCACTGACTGGCACAATGCATTTTAAGAGAAGAGTTCAGTTTTGAGCTTGTTAAATTTCATGCTCTGTTGGGACATCTAAGTGTCAATGTCAGGTAGGCCGTGGACAGGTGGGTCTGAAGTTCCCAGGGGCAGCAGGGGCAGGAGATAAAAATGTGTGTGTCCGTGCATCAGACATTAGCTCCCCAGAGGAATGGATGAGGTAACCTGGGGAGGGGACGGCATGAGAGGGACGAGGGCGGAGAAGCAGTCTTCAAGAACAGGAACGTTTCACAGCCTGGAGAAGAGGATGAGAAAGGGGAAAACTGCTGCTGAGGCAGGAAGTGAAAAAGCACAGGGCCACCCAATGGGAGTGAAGGGAAAAGGGGGATCAAACATGCTATAGGATGAATATGACACTTTTGAGAAGGCAGGGACTGGGAAATGTCAGCCAGATTGAACAGCACGGGAGGTCCTTGGCAACCTTGGCAGAATTGTTTCGGTGGAGTGTAGCAATGGAACCCAGACTGAGCTAAGCTGAGGTAAGGAAATGCCGGCACTGCACATGGCTATTTCTAAGGAGCCTGGCACAGAAGGGCAGGAGCGAGATGAAGAGGGATGGGGGACAGAGGGAGGACCTGAGAGAGAAGGGACATTCAGTAGCACTTCTCAAGAAGGTGGGAGGGGATGGGATCCAAGCATGCAGGAAGGAGAGGCTCTGAGGAGGGAAGCAACTTTCCTATTTACAGAAGGGAAAAGAGACAGGTGTCATGGTGAGGTGGCAGAACTGACAGAGGGAAGACACGGGGCTCCCATCCACTGGCTCCTATTTTCTCTGGGAAGTAGGGCCATGGACACCTGCTGAGAGTGAGAGGCAGGCTGAGGACTTCAAAGGTTAAAGAGAACACAGGGAGCTTAAAAAAGGGACTGAAGAATGTGGATGGACAAGTTTAAAGAGAGACAGCAGGCTGGGCTTCCAGGCAGAACTGAGCATCATCCACAGTTTGTGATGGTTCACATACAGGAACAGAGCGAACTTGTGGAGTGACATTCCTCATTCTGGCAGAGCTCGACCCCAGGGTGCTGGTGCAGAGACAGGGGATGACAGGGGTCCTTCCGGATGGAGGTGTTTGCTGGTTGAGTGTGACATAAAGGGGAAAGGAGTTCCAGGACGATCACTTGGAAACAGAAAGTCAGTACAAAACAAGATCGCTGATCTTAAGGAGTTTTCTACTGTAGTCGATGGAGCAGGACCTTCACATGTAGTAAAATACCAAGCAGCACAGAAGAAATGCTGAACCCAGACAACAAGTGCCACAGAAGCACAGAGCAGGAGCCCGTGCTCACAGGTGTGGGTGATGGGCTTCTTGGAAGGAGTGCAGCCCTACATGGCCCTTGAGGGATGGAGAGTTCTGACTACTGTGTCATTTAAATGTCAGAGAAACACAAACCTTTAGCTATTCCCCATCTTCCAAAACCAGACTACCCCAAGAGGTAGAGAATATTTGGTCCTCATTATCAAAGAAGACAAGAAATGAGACAAGAAGAAAAATCAAAGATAGTTACACTTATACCTTGGCTTACGTGGAATCATAAGATGCTGAAATTAAAAGAGAATTTCGGAGATCATATCGTCTAACCTCTCATTTTGCATATTGTAGTATGTCCTGGCAGAGCAGTATCTATACCTTCATAATTGAGTAGTGGGGCAGGATACTGAGTTAGATCTGACAGCTACTTTATGGCTGCTTTATCTTTCTTCCAGGTGGCCTTTCATTCTTTACACTCGCGTAACATTGCTTTTGGCCTTATTTCCCCTCCAGTTTCCCCCAAAAAACTTCTTGGTCAGGTAGGTGGTAGCTAGATTTAATGACTTGTAAACAAGCACTTCACAAAACAGAGGATCTACTGCTTAAAAGAGAAGCTTTTAATTAGTAAACTAGTTTTTCAATAGTGTACCCATAAACCCCTATATTATTTTTTATACAGCACGTTTTACTTTGTTGTATATGAGGCTTAGTGATCATTCATCAGTTTTACTGAAATGGATTACTTGCAGAGTTGCTTAATAACTGAAAAGACACTTAACTTCCTGAAAAACTCTCTCCTTTAGCTGGTTACTTTGCTCTTACCCAAACTAAAATATATTGCTTATCTCCAGTTCAAATTCAAATTCTGGTGCAAATGCAGGTCATGGCAATGAGCTCTCAGTTTGAAGAAGGCTGAGTTAATCCTATTTGTTAACTTCAATATTTTATATAGGGCTCTGGGCTGTAAACTTTCAGACTTTAAAATAAAGATTATTGGGTTTTAAAGTCTCCAGTTTCACAAAACTTTAAAATTATTAGTTTGGCATTCTACCTAGACCAACCATTCTATATGATCTACCCTAAAATTGATAACTAACAGTGGTTTATCATCATTATTTTACACTTATTATCAGGATTTTTTTAAAAGATAGGGTTGCCCAGGCTGGAGTGCAGGGGCATGATCATGGCCAACTGCAGTCTTGAGTTCCCACGCTCAAACGGTCCTCCGGCCTCAGTCCTCTGAGAGCTGGGACTACAGGCGTACACCACCATGCATGGCTAATTAAAAAAATTTTTTTGTGGTGACAAGGTCTTGCTATGTTGCCTGGGCTGGTCCCAAATTCCTGGGCCCAACAGATCCTCTTGCCTCAGCCTCTCACAGTGTTGGAATCACAGGCATGAACCACTGTATCTGTCCTTTCATCAATATTTTTTAAACAAAGAATTGACACTTTTCTAAGATACTTACATTGGGAACACACACACACACACACACACACACACACAGTTCTATCTATATGTTACATAATATTCATAAAGGAAACAAAAAGATTTGTGTTAACCATTACTATTTTGAAGGAAAGAATCATACACCCTTTATAGGAATAAGCATACACTGTGAAATCCAAACAGTTTTTAATTCATGAAGATGAAAGTGATTTTTGAGTTTATTAAAATTTTCTTAGGTTAGCTGAACAAAGTGAAAGCACCCGTTATACTATCACATAGAGGCCACATTTAAGGTTCCTTCGGGTTGCAAATATTCAATAAAATTCTCACAGCAAAAGAGCAATATCACTTTATACTTGTGAAATACTTAATGGTTGTCAATCCCCTTTGGCAAACACAGGATAGTTCTCTGTGCTGCCGGTCACACTTGCAGGCCTGTAAAACAAGTATATTAGAAATTCCCCACCTCACACAGAGCGGCTGGAGGCTGGGGCCCCAGGCGTCCTGGGAGGGACTTCTTGTTCCTGTTTATGCCGTGCCAGTCACCCCCAAATCGCAGGTGTGAGTCTGCACTGCCTTGCTGCTCAGCCTTTGGGCAGCAAAGCTGCCCATGCTGGGGCTCCACAGATGACATAAAAATAAAGCAGCTTTGTTGTCCACATCAATAGAAACAGGGTCAAAGGGGGTGGAGAGGGCTGGTGCAGAGCGCCAAAATGTCCCTGATTATGGTATGACTCAAGAGTGGGGGCAGGGGTGAGGGCAGAGGGGGAGCTGGCATGTGGCAAGGGGAGGGAGGAAGCCGAGGAGAGCTCCTCAGTCTTGGCTCAGCTTTGCCCTAACTCACTGCCATAGTTGGCACTAACCTTATGGTTCATGCTAGGGGCACACGTGCCAAGATCCACGTGAGGCACTCCAGACACAGTATCTTATCTGATCTTTACAACCCAAGGGGGTAGAGGTGCTATTATCATGCCCATTATACAGATAAGGAAATTGAGGCTTAGTGAGATTAGAGAAGGTCCAAGCTATTAAACAGTAGAGCTGTACCTGGAACTCAGCCCAATCTTAAATCTTCTTCTGCCAACATAACTCACACGAGTTACCTGGAATATAAAATTTAGGGAGCTGGATTGGCTGAGCCCAAGATACTTTCAAATTCCTAACAGCCTGTGAGATAAGATTCCCAGCAACTTCATAAGATATCTGCCTGAAATTTAAGTCTTCATTGTGTTAAAAAAACTTCTAAAAGATTCCTTATTTTAAAAAAATAATAATAATTAAGTACACGTTTAGGATAGATGATGAAATACACAGTTAACTAAATATGTACCATGGGCTACTACAATTATAACAGCTGTGGTTTCAATAGCACAGTGGAAATCTGGAAAGAACTGTGTAACTGAAAAGTTGTCATCTAACATTTCTTGTCATTTTAAAAAAGGGAAAATACTCCTCAAAGCTCCATTAAATCTTAATCAATCATACACTGTATCCTTGAAGGATGTAAAATCTATTTCTAAGGCAATTATTTATTAAAGCCAATTGTCTCAGTTTCCTTCATGAAAAATAAAATTAACACAAAACACAGTAACATTTATGTGGGCCTTTCCTTTTAAATTACCATACAGCCCAACTCAGAAAAGGTACCTCAATTCCTCTCCTGAGCAAGGCATTGAAATTTACATCACATGGAAGTTCTCTCCAACACTGCGAAACACAGGTTTGTTTTTTTGCGTGAGATTGGCTGACTGCAATGAGCATCACTCCTGCAGATGTAAGGCTAAATTCACACTGGCAGGAAAAGAGAGGTTGCAATTAAGCTGCAGAAACGGGAATACTAAATAGCTACTGGACAAGGAATAAATAAGTGAGACCCAGCTGATAGCGGTTCTGAAATTAAGGCATAGAAAGGTGTCCCCACAAAGCCATCTCACAGTGTGACATTTAAAAAATAAACCTCTCTAATTTATATCATTTTTAAGTCAAGCAAAGAATATGCTCATAAATTCTGAGAGGCATTATTAATGACACTTAATTAATTCAGATATATTCACCCTAAACACTATGTTCTCAGACTAATACATAATTAGTAATTGGTTTTCATTCAGCCAAGAATACGCAAAAAGAACCAAAAAAGCCTCTCACATGTAGAGGAGACACTGAGATACTTAATCTGATTATAATGAAGACAATTCCCTACAAATTATGACATATTGAGATGAAACAGGAAGCACCCCTCGTGTGGAGCCCCTGTCGGGTATAAAGGCTGGCAGAGGTGGCAGGGGGCCTGGAGGGGGAACTATTTCATGGCAGCATGAGCACTGGGGGAGACAGGAGATGTTCAGTGGTGTAGGAATTATCTTGAAAGGCCCGTGCATCCCTTCTCAAAAATCTCAAGACACAGATTGAAAAAGGGCTCACTTTATCTCCCAAAATACGTTTCTACCACTTAAATGTGAGGGCCTACTTTAAAACATAATTCAATAATAAAAGTAACCAGAGCGAGGTAAGCACAAAGCGTTCAAGATCAGTGAGGGCCCAGCAGTAAGAAGTGTAATGCATAACTTGATATTATTATTCTGGATACTATTTTAACTTTAATTAATTTCATAGGGAAATCAAACAATAAATATGTCATACCAGATTCCCTAGACTTTGCAAGTGTTGCAATTGCTTCTGGCTTCTACAAATGGATGCTCGCTAGCTTCATGACCTAAAATGTGATAAGAGTTCACCACTACAGATAAAAATCTCTCCTCTCTTTCCCCACATCCCTTCCTATCAGTATCTGAAAATAGATACTTTCCACTTACCGGACTCATCCTAAGCAAACAAAATTCCTTTGTGACTCTGTGGCTGATAAAGCACATAAGGATTCCTTCCACCAAACAAATGACTTTGAACAATTTCTGCCCTGAGGTTCATTCGCTTTAAGAAGTGAATGAACAGAGAACTAAAATTAGGACTATTAGGAGATAAGAGTTGAGGGTATCCAGAGCTACTGAAGTAACTCATGGCTGGAAGTTCTGACTAACTGTTATGTCCCTGTCCGGCAAACAGAAGGGCCCTGCAGTTGTGATTAGAACTTTCGCCTGTTCTCCACAAAGGTATAAAAAATGACCTCAGGTGCATTGCTAAGAAAATATTTTCCATAACGTCACCTAGAAAAGGCCATCACGTTGCACAATCCCCTCCACACCATGCTCTTCTCCAGAGCTATCTGCGCACAATTTATTTCTAGAGAGGTGCAGAGGGCTTGGTTGGGAGCTGAGACGCAGAGACATTACAGCTTCGATTTTAGAACCATGCTCATGAACACAGCAGTAGGCTGCCTGGCTGGCACAGAATTACCCACATTAGGTGCAATACCGACGACCCCTCCTTCAGAATACTTGGAAGTTGCGTCCAATTTGTTTGAAAAATGGGGAAACTACCACTATTTATACACCAAAGTTCATATTTTTGATGTGTATTGGTAGCAACCAGAACATACTTAGCACAAAGACCATCATGACGGCATCATTTTTTCTTACTTTTTTCTAAGTGTCTTCTTGGGAGGATGAGGGATTACCTAAACATTTTTATCTGATTTTCACTATCTGATATTCATGTGTAATTGTTAATTTTGTACTAGGGGAAAAAATCACCAACTTGAGCACCAGCTCTCATTTGGAAATAATTTTTATAATATTACAATGAATATAGGTTGAAACAATTAAGAACTTTAAAAAAATGAAGTTCTAATATGATTCAGGCATGTAGCCCACACTTGGAATGCTGTGGCTCTCATTACAACTTGCCCTGCAAACCAAATAGCAATTTGAAAGCTCTGAGGTTTCAGAGGGACAGGCAGGGCAAATTAGAATCAGTTACAGAGGTAGGAAAAACCATGCAGCTGAAAATGTCTGGGAAATGTACTTTTATTTGTCTTGAGGCAAGAGGTCAATTTTCTACAGCTGCTTCATCAATATTCATTTTCTTTTACTTTTTTTTTTTTTTTTTTTTTTTTTTTTTGAGACAAAGTCTCACTCTGTTGCCCAGGCTGGAGTGCAATGGTGCGATCTCAGCTCACTGTAACCTCCCCCTCCTGGGTTCAAGCAATTCTCCTGTCTCAGCCTCCCGAGTAGCTGGGACTACAGGTGGGTGCCACCATGTGCGGCTAGTTTTTGTATTTTTAGTAGAGATGGGGTTTCACCATGTTGGTCAGGCTCTCGAACTCCTGACCTCAGGTGATCCACCCGCCTTGGCCTCACAAAGTGCTGGAATTACAGGCATGAGCCAACATGCCCAGCCAATACTCATTTTCTAAGACCATTTTTTAAAAGTTGATGTTTCTTTATCTCCAGATAAGACAAAAATCAAAGGTCTAAGTATATTTTAATTAAAACTTTCTTCTGAAATCTGAGTTACCTTCCAATATCTACAAAATAAATGTTTTTTTTTTTTGACAAGCCAAATAAAGTTGTTCTGATATGAAAGCTGAGTAGGAATGAGAATAAAAGCACAAAGGTCCTCCTTTCCAGGGTCCATAAACTCAAAAGCCTAAATGAATTCACTTCAGCAGATTTTTCTGTTGAACAAGAATCATTAAGTCAATCTTTTGATTAATGGCTACTTGACTAAAATTAAAATGTCATCAGAAATATTTAAACTCTTGCTTAGAATCTTACTTTAATTTATAACATAGACACAAACTCTCCCATCTGTCAATTTGGTATCTGCAAGCTCAATCAGACTCTTATGGACATCCTTGCTGGCTGGCCCACTGTCAACTTCACACAAAAGAATGTAGTCATGTTAAAATTCTACCTCCCATGAACCATAGAATCTGACATAAAACTACTGAGTTCAGGCCAAAAATTTATAATCTAGTACAGAGGTAATACGGCTTTAAAAAAAATTCAAACAAAGACATTGCCAATGAAAACAAGAGCTTACAACGTGGTCCATTCAAAAGGGCCCCAGGCTCAGGGAGTCAGGAGACCTCTGACTGAGCCCTGGTCAGCCACGTCACCACCCTCTGGCCTTGAGCAGAGTGCCCCAGCACTCTTGATCTTGCTTTATACTTTAAAAAACGAGTTTGAGGAGAGATCACAAGTGATGTGTGCTTTGGCCCAGATAGTGATTTAGAAAATGCTTGAATTAATTACCAATCTTTTCAGACTTGAGAACATTTACATTCAAATTTGGATTTCTGGCTTCTTTTAAAAATGGGAAGATCTGGCACCCGGCCCGTCATCATTCATCTGGTGCTGAGTAGCTATGGGGATGCACCCTCTAGTTGGGCACAGTTCCTGCCACTCCCTGGAGTCTCCTGCCTGGATGACTTGGCCCATTCCAGGGCTTTAGCCACCATAGGGCTCTGGTGCCTGCACTTGGGAGACATTCCCACAAATTCAGATGAATCACAAAACTACTTTCCAGAGATCCACTTAATTCCTGGAAGACACAGACAACCTCTTCAAATGTTTTGTTCAGGTAGATGTGGCAGTGCAGGGACAAAGGTTGGAAAAGAAGCCACAGCTCCAATATTCTAATCAAAGGCATTGCAGGTTCCTGGTCTTCCTTTGAAACTGAGACAGGGACAGGGAAGAGATGCTAAATGAAGCTAATATGCCTGCAGTTGCCTGTAACCATGTCTCCAGCCATGTAAAGTAAGCATCACCGTTGATGCCCGGAAAAGACGGGATAAGACAGACAAGAGCCACATGCAGATGACATCATTTAAATCTCTGGACCCAGGAGATCTTGAGGCCAGCCTAACCCCACATCCTTTCCAGAGACAGAAACCAATCAATCCCCTAAGCTAGTGGAAGGTAAATTTCTGCCACTTGCAATTGAAGACACTCAGATACTTAATGAATGTCAAATAAGAACTTCACTCATCCAAATGGCATGACCACTAGCAATTACACAGCACTCCAAGACACTGATCTTGAAAGTTTCAAATAAACATTTTCCTTTTAGTCAGATATTTAATATGCTAAAACAATTTAATACTTCCTGTTATCTTTCTGCCCATTCATCCTGGGATAAGGATGTTCTAAAACTAGAGTTCCCCAAGTGAGCTGTGAAGGCAAAGCTTCCAGAAGGTGCTGGACGATGCCAAGCTGGCAAGAAGCCCTAAATCTCATGCCCGTTTGGGAGCAGGGTCTGGCTAGCCATGGAGAAGATGGGGAGGAGTTCGTGTATGTAATACAGGTGTCCCTGGGTGCCCCAGATAACCACATCTGCTGAAAAAGTAAGCAATGAGTGACAGCCATGCATTTAGAAAAATCAATCACTGAAACACATCATTAATAAAACCTGTAAGACAATGGAGAAGGGGATGGCATGTACGGTTCAGCATTTCACACTGAGATGTGTTCAGCAGACTTCATGGTTGCGAACTACGTTAAGATTCCAGAAGGAAGCAATGAAATCCTAATTCTGTTAGACCAGAACTTGTGTTTTTCTTTCCATGACCAGAAGAGAGGGGCCGCCTGCTTTCGTGCCCAGCATCCATCCTGAAGGAACAATGAGAGGAAGGGTACAATGCTGCCGTGTACACTGCTTTCCCGGATTCCCATATTAAGAGATGACCTGACCATGCATTTTTATCTCTTTTCCTTCCAGAAGCTCTGCTAAGATGACAGTAAAGGAAGTTAGAGATTGGGGGAAAAACAAAAACACCACCAACAAACATGACAAGAACATTGGAGAGAAGACAATAGAAAAGGAGAAATGTCAAAGAATTTTTGAAAGACAGAAGAGAAGTAGAGGATTGTTAGCAGACAGAAGAGGAGAGAAAGTTGCTACCTCTGTGCCAGAGGCCACTTGATGCCGTGTGCTCCCAGATGCTGAGGGGCTCCACAGCTGGGGTTCAGGTGGCAGACGGATGGTGCGCTCCCTGTTGCTGACCACACCATCCCATCGCATGGAAGGCACAGGACTGACTCCTCAGAGACCCCAGCCCAAGAGGCTTCGGGCATGGGAAGACCCATCTCACACAGGGCTGGGCTGGGTGTCACGGAGCATGGGAGGAGCCAGTGACCATCTGTGCTCTGAGGCCTGGGCCCTCTGCCGCTGTCCCCTGCTCTGCTGCAATCACACCTGTGGCCTGGGTCACTCCCCGTGGGGACACTGGAGGATACCCATTCTGGTGGAAAGGCCCCAGAAATATTAATAATTCCACCAGTGGGCGGCAGCACAAAGGCTGTCCTCTTCCCCACTATGAGTGGACAGGCACCGTCGCTCCACATACCCAGGACAGGCCGTCTGTCTTCCAGCACCTTGTTCTAAAACCTGAATGGACAGCAACAAACGACCGGACATGGGAGGAAAGCCTTTAGCATGAAGGAGACTAAAACAAATCTATAATTTTTTTCAATGCTATTTAACATCATGCAATACTAAATCACCAAATTTAGTACTTCACAAAGTACTAAAAATAACTTAGTCATAGTAAAGTAATGCTATTATTTTACCAAAAAAACTATGCATTATTTCAAAAAAAAGAAGGATGAGGGGAGAAAAGAGGTGGTGTGAGATAGCCAGCATCATCTGCCATGGCAGAAGCTCAATAGAGAATGCCTAACATGACAAATTCATAAACAATAGCACAAGCATATTACCTAGCAAACACCGGGGCAAATAATTATGTATAGCTGTGTAAACCAACATGGAACGTTCTCTAAGAAATAGTGCGGAGTGAGAAAAGCAAGATAGAGATGTGTTTAATGTGCTACCACTGACTTTTTTTTAAAAAAAGGTTACACATTCATGTGTTTGCACAAAGATCGAGTTTGGGTGTCTGCAGTGAGGGGTGAAGCTCACTTGTAATGGTGAGCCTCTGTACTGTTTAAATTCTGGATCACAAGTTATTTTCATGGTAATGATGGAGAGAAAAACCAAAGTGCTCACGAAGCATTTAACTCAGGAGCAGACCACAGCTCTAAGGCAAGGGTCGCAAGGGTCTTCCACAAGGGCAGTGTGCTCCCCAGGGAGAAGACAGCACAACTTCTCTATGTACTGTATACTAAAAGACTGCCTTTACAAAGCTTGTTTGACGAATGCCCTCCTCAGTCCGATGTGAGCGTCATGAGCTGTATACTGGAAGGGAGGTACCCCGCGGAACAGTAGGAGCTTAGAGGTTGGCAGTTGGCAGGGGACATCCATGCATTGCTCAGGTCAAATGCATTGCAACTGACTGTAGGTTATATGTGCCCAGGTAAGTGGATTTACAGATCTTACCATCTGGCTTTAAATAAGCGAGACCAACCCTCACAAAACAGTCAAGTGCTTAAAAGGATGCCTGAAAAACAACCACATGGGCTGAAGCTAATGTTAAACACACAAGGACCAATTAACAAGAAGCCACGTGGCAGGCCTAAGACTGAGCCCTGAGCTCCCAGGGTTCTCACTATCAGTCACATGACGAGGTCAAAGCACCGATGATTTCATTAGATATGACAAGAATAGTTCACAACAATTAAAATGACTGGGAAGACCTCATTTAAAATGTGGACTTCCATTCATTTTTGTTCATGATAAAGCTTCCCTAAGTGTACACTGTGCCTAGAGACACCAGCTAATGATACTACAGAGCTATCAAAATGGGCAAGTCATGTAAAATCTAAGCACTCAGGACCTGAAGACAAACAATTCTAGTTTATTTCACTATGTTTAACATTGTGCAGTACTACACTACAAATTGAGTACTTCGCAAAATTTTACTAATTTAATGATTAACATGTAGAAGCTTCTTCCTGGGTTCCTTTGCTAGCAAAAGACTAAAAACCACATATTACTGGAGAAGCACTTGCTATTTCTACCAAGGCAAAAATGGCTTAAAGCATGTAAAAACCAATATGGCATCAAATTTGAATGAATTCCTTTGTCAGCAAATACTGTTGGCAGAGGCACAGAAATACCAGTCAATATTTGAAGACTCAGGATTAGAATAAATTACACAGCCTACGAAGTTTGCTTTAGAATTGCATCAAAGTAAAGATGATTCTAACATTTCTCTGCTTCGGGTATTTGCTAACTTATTTCCTGTATTCAAAGAACTACTATGTGTGGTTGAGAGGGAAGAATAACATAAGCACTTTAAAAAAGTTGTGGAATTTAGGAGATGAGTCATGCACTTTTCCCTTACAAAACATGTGTCCCAAATTCATGGACCTTTGCAGGGGTCAAAGGTGCTTCTCAGTAGTATGTTACCTATCAGGGGGAAAAAAATCAGCACACTTTACGCTTCCTTTCAAAGTAAAGGTGAGACTCAACATTAACTGCTTTTCAAGAGAAACCAAAGCCTTGAGAGTTTTATACAAACAGATGTTTGGAAATATTTCCACTGTTTTGTTATCTTTTTGCCAAAAACAATGAAACTGTGTCACCTATGAAAACTTTTATATCAGCACACTTAGGAACTTGAAAATAGAATATTCTAGTGTATTAGAAATCTTGCCAGAGAGTTTCAAACCCATTTGTTAATGGCTTTTGAATCTATTTGTTAAGCGTTTAAAAATACAGTAACCTTCCAATAAGTTTCAGAATAAAATTTTACCATCTGAAAGTCAACTAAAAACCTTTGTGTATCTGGTGGGATGTGTTGAGAAAAGCAGGGTAATAATTTCGTATGATTTAGTAAAAATGGCCAGTGATATAATTCTTCCATTTGTATTTACAAATCTTTGTGGGGTGTATTTTTCAGAAATGAAAGCCATTAAAACAGATAATCAAAATATGCTAAACTTAGAGCAAGGCTTTAAAAAAATCACAATTAAAAGAACATTTTCAGAAAATTCAAAAATTAGTTTTACTGCTTTCATGAAAAAATTAATCTCTAACGGAGAGCAAAAGATTTTTTGTACTGTTAAAATTACTGAAAATATTTAATCTTACCTTTTTCAGTTCTTAAATATGGATTAAAATGTATAGAACATTAATCCTTATATATGAATATAATGTATACATCACAATACATGTTATTAGTATGCCCTGATTTCACATACACACAGCTATGTGATCCAAAAAAATCTGGAGTCTATTGTTCTAAGGGAGATGTTTTCAAAATAACCTATCTTTATGCATCTATTACCCCAGGGATGGGGAAACAGGATGTTTGGCGGTGGACTTTGGCGTTAAAAAAACAAAACAGTCCCCAGATATTTGTGATACAATTCTCTGCTCTTCTACATGCTCCTGGCATTTAGTTGGCACTGCTGAGAAAGAAAGTGACCCTCTTATACTCAGGCTGGCCAGAGGCAGGAGGCAGGGCCACGACACAGCATTCGCGCTTAGCCACAGCAACATCATGTTTTAAACACTGTCAAAAAACCTTTCACATAGACGTGGTTTTCGCAATACTGAAATAAGATTATTCTCACTGAACAGAAGAGAAATAAAGTTAAATAACTCAGCAGGGAGGGGAAATGGCCTTTCTTATCTCTTGGGTTATAAGAAGAAAAGTCAGATTCAGACTTCTGATAAAGGCTTGTGCTTACACCAATGTCATCTACACACTGGACTCCAGAGTCCTTTCTAGCTGGACTCTAGAGTCTTGAAGTGGGTGCCACATGGACAGAGATGACATTATAGCCATCCTGCGTGGTCCCGCTGATTCTCTTTCCATGGCCTGGTGGGAGGCTGCATTCCAGGAGCCTGCAAAAACTATGGAAGTTGGGAATATAAATCAGATGATTGCATGGGATACTCAGCATTTTTTATATCTAAATCCCAATCTTCTATGTTAATTTCTCCTACCCAAATTTCTAAAATATATTCTGCTTTAAAAAAAGAGTAACTTGCTTTTGAGTTCAGAGCTTTTCTCATATACTGAATTAATCATGTTTTCCTAGTGAGTTATAGTCTTTAGCCTGAGACTATTTCTAAAAATGCATGTTTTAAAAAAAATAAAAGCCAAAAGGCAACTCAAGTTTTGTCTAAAGAAATAATTGTTTAGCAAATAATATTTCAAAGCTATTGTATTCAGAACAAGAGGATATTGTTTATAAGACATACCACACTACATTTCTTACATAATTTTCTTTTGTGCCTCAAAATGTTTCTGAAAATTGAGGAGAATAAGGACGAGCTACCCAGTACAGCAAGTTGCTACAAAGATTTTTTACTTTAGGTTTTAGCAAACCCATACTTCCATCATCACATTGAAGTGTAGAAAATCACTTCCCAGTATAGATATAAATTTACTTCATATTTTAATGCAAAGTATAAGGGTGTGGTTTATAAAACAACCATTAGCTCAATTTCTTTTTCATAGCTGGAAACAGGATATTTTCATCTATATTTAGATGTATACTCACAAAAAATACTTAAGAACTCTACAAATAACAAAAATAACAAGTACTATCTTTTAACCTAGTAAAAAACAACTGTCACAGTTTCATGATTCATTTTCAAAAATATGTCATGCCAATTAATATGTATCTCCTACCCACAAATACTCCTATTCACAAACTGTCAAGAGAACAAAAATGCTACTAGTTGTTTTCATTACTTTAGGAAAAAGGGCATTTGCCATCACATGAGTTTTGCATAAATAATTCTCTCTTCTCTCCATCTCCTCCCACGCATTCTATGTAGTCCATCAACTATAAAAATAGATGAACAAAATAAACCGGAGAATTAGATGTCAGAGAATCCTAATTCCTAATTAGATCAATTAACATTAATTTTCATTCTCCATATGCTATGAACATGAATCAAGCATGCAATCTACCCAGATTTAATCCAGGCAGTTCTCACTACATTTTAAACCTGGAAACCTCTAAAAATTCTTCTGAATCATTTGAGGCTAATAGTATTCATCAAGATAAAATGCAGACTGTGAGTATTTAACTCTCACAGTCTCTCCCACCAAACCACCCATCATCACAAACATATTCCTAGGAACAACATAGATTGCCCTAAGAGGTCTCTCAAAGGTTATTAGGTGAATAATGCAGATCATAAATAGCATATTCGTTTCTTTAATATTTTCTCACAAATATCTCTTTTACATAAACTCTAATACACTGCCTTTCCCTGCTCATCAAGAATGCGAAATCTAAGAAATACTGAAAATACACCTGCATTGTTTAACCAAAAGCTAGTATGTTTAAAAAAAAAAAAAAGATAAGGAAAGCTGCTTGCTGTGGCTTTGTACAAACCTGCTGGGATATATGACACGTTGTGCTTTCATTGCTGGCATCTCACTATACGAGGGCTTTGCCTGTGTGCAAGGCCTTTTACTGTCAAATTTAAGAATCCCCATGATATTATTTGAGGACTCTAGTAATTTCTTATGTAAAGACAGTCTAGGGAGAATCTAAGAATATAAGCATTAGCTGTCATAACAGAATAAAACACAATTTTTCCCAATGAGAGAAAAGTTGGCCTATGGCTGTCATTATTCCCTACAATATTACAGCTACCTTAAGGGTGGGGACTAGATACATTCATTTTTCCACACTTGGTCCATTCCCAGGAACCAACTACAAGAAATAGTTGTTGACCAAACTTTAAACTCATTCCTTGGCTTATAAACTTTTAAAGTGACTTTACTATTATATCTAGCAAAGAAAAATCCTGATATTCATATTGATCTCTCAGAAACCCAAAAGCTACAATGCCAATGATTAAGTTTCTGTTTACCAAGTTACCAAAGTTCAGACCAATTAAACACAAGATGACTTACTAAAAGATGATTTTACTGGCACAAAATAAATGCAATAAAATATTCTCCACAGACTAATCCCACCAGCTGAACAATTTTTGAAGAAGTTGTTTTTGTAAATGTGCACAGCATTTCAAACTTAAAAAATGTTCATATCCATTATTTAAGTCCTTTTTATAACATGAATCTTGGTCATTATAAAAAGTCTCAAAAATCACAGAAAAAATGGTACCCTAAATGCTTTAAAGTGTTGCTGTATACTCAGGAAATAGTAACTGTTGACAAAGAGTCAAACTCTGTAATTTGAAGAAGTTTATTGTGAGACACATACGAGTGACCAATGGCTCATGACAGAGCCTTCAGGAAATCTTAAGAACATGTGCCCAAGGCAGTTGGGGCACAGCCTAATTTCACACATTTTAGGGAGACATGAGACATCAACCAGAGACATTAAGATTCACATTGGTTTGATCTGGTACAGCAGGACATCTTGAAGCAAGGGAGGGCAGGCCTTCCAGGTCATAGGTAGATTTAAAACTTCTCCGATTGGCAATTGGTTGAAAGAGTTATTCCATAGAAAGGAATGTCTGGGTTAGGATAAGGGGTTTTGGAAACCAAGGTTACATCATGCAGATGAAGCCTTCAGGTAGCAAGCTTCAGAAAGAATAGATTGTAAATGCTTCTTATCAGACTTAAAATCTGTGTTGAGGTTAATGCCGGTTGGCTTTTCCTGAATTCCAAAAGGGAAAATGGTAGAATGAGGCATGTCCAACTCCCTCTTCCATCATGGCCTGAACACGTTTTTCAGGTTAACTGTGGAATGCCCTTGGCCTACAGGAGGGGTCCGTTCAGACGGTTTGGGGACCTTAGAATTTTGTTTTTGGTTTACATAACTCTCTATACTATACTAAAAAAATCCAAAACAACAATTTTCTCTCCTATTTCCATATGATTTGTTGACAGCCCATCAAACAGAACAATTTACTAGAAACTTAATAATGCTTAAGGATTATTAAACTTTAATATACAAACACTTTTAAATTCACTGCCTCTAAACATATACTATTGAGACCTTAAGAATGACAGGATAGCTATTAAAAGCATGCTTCATTTAATATTTCACTTATATGTGGTTAAAGGTCCACCATACTTGCATTCTTTTCAAAAATGTGGAAGCCTAAAGCTCTCACTAGACCTATGATTATTCTAAGACAACTGCAGTCATACCTCGAGTCACACTGCAATTGGCAGAGGATGCCAGAACGGAATGACAATTTTTATTTCTAGGAAAGCAATCTATGCTAATTATAAAATAAGTTGTCCTTTTTAAAGAAAATAAAGTTCTGTATTATAATTTAAAAAACAAGAGTGACTTTAAAGTAATATACAAACAAGACTGAAGATAAATTTAAAATACAAATAATGACCTACACTAAAAGTAAAATTCCAGGTGGTTTACTATTTCCACTGAGGAGGTAGGGTTAACCCCATCAGAACTTTAGGAAATCTCATTTTCCTAATTTGTTGACTAGCTAAATCAGTTTCACTAGTTTTCTCTTACCCTTTTCAACACTCTAGAGGAAATATACTTCCTATTCCAACCAAAGACTACCCAGTCTTTGCTACAGTTTTTGTTTTTATTATCCCATGTACATACATGTGATAATAAGTGTTCAATTCCAAAGAGGGAGTGAGCAGGGGAGTCCTCCTTTCTATGCCTTTCAAAACAAGATTAAGAAAAAAAAATATTTTACTTTCACTAGATGACAAAAGGAAGCAGTATTAGATGTTCTCCAAAAATGTCTTCAGTTGACTGGACTAGCTACAATATGCTCTCTGTATTTCTTAAGCAGTTTCCATCTGACTCCAAAAGCACACCCAAGGCCAGGCGAAATAGCTCATGCTTATAATCCCAGCATGCTGGGAAGGCCAAGGAGGGAAGATGCTTAAGGTCAGGAGTTTTAAGACCAGCCTGTGCAACATAGGGAGACCTCATGATTACAAAAAAAAAAAAAAAAAGCCAGATTTGGTGGCATGGAAAAACAAAAACAAAAAAAGCCAGTTTTGGTAGCATGGACCTGTAGTCCCAGTTATTTGGAAGGCTGGGGTTTCATATCAAACAGCCTTTTGTTTGATATGAAGCTGGTAATGATACCATGCCATTTCCTCCACCTAATTTCAATAATGACTTACACTGTTCCTGATGATCACCCTGACAGTTTAATCATGTGGTTTACATTTTTTTCCTCTAGCCCTATGGCACAGAACACTAAAAGTGAGAGTTCTGACCGTGTTTCTTATATATTGTGATGTTTTAAAGATTATTTCAAGTGCTCTGCTTTGTAGCTATTCAGAATATAAGCAGCCACTTAGATGTTAAAATACAGAATTACTAGATGACTGTTAAAAAATATGACTAGAAGGAATCATCTTTCTTATATACGAAACGGGGATTTTTACAATGAAAACTGCTTTCCCTTGTAGATATGAATCCACCAAGTCAGCAGGTTCTAGAACTGCTGTATTTATCTGTGTTACAGCAGTGACCCAACTGTTCCGTTTTTAGACATTAGCAAATATATGATTATCAGCAAAACTTCAGAATGAGCCACAAAGGGTAACAAACTCAAAAACAGCAACAGCGAAATTCATATTCTGTTAAGTTTTGGTTTCAAAATCCCCAACAGTCCTCTAAAGCTGGGACAGGATATGCAGATTACAGGGATGACTCACCATCTATCAATTACTACAACATACTTGGGTTCTGAGTCCTCTCACCTTCCACTGTCATCCAACCTAATTAAGTCAGCAGACTCAGGCAAGGTTTGACACATCAACTCTCTTATTCTTCTTACAAAAGTAAATATTAATGGACAGGAACATGGAAACAGGGACAAGACGGTAGGTAGGAACTAAAAGGACAGCTTCTCGAGATCAGGAGCCAAGTCACGTACCCTGACCAGAAAGCAGCACAACAGGCCACACACAGTACACTAACATACCATAGGATACGACGTTCAGTTTTACTTTGTATTGATGGTCAATACAGAGTTTCTTTGCTTTAGCAATAATCCCTCTTCCAAATATTTTTTAATAACCTTTTTGTAAATAGTGATAATAATAGATTATAATTGTCATGGGCTCAATGTTTTTGTCTCCTCTAAATTCCTATGTTGGAACCCTAACCTCGAGTGTGACTCTGTTTGGCGATGAGGCCCTTAGGAGGTATTTAAGGTTAAATCAGGTCATCAGGGTGGGCCCTGATCTGATGGAATTAATGTCCTTTGAAGTACAGACACCAGAGAGCTCACTGCCCCCATCCCCAGCCCAGGCCCACCATGTGAGGACAGGGGCAGAAGGCGGTCATCTGCAGGCCAGAAAGAGACCCCTCACCAGAAACTGAACCCTGCCAGAACCCTGATCCTGAACTTTCCAGTTTCCAGAACTGGGAGATAATAAGTATCTGTTATTTAAGCCATCCAACTGATGGCATTTTGGTAGTGGGTCTGAGCAGACTAATACAGTAGCCATAGAATAAGAATCTATGAGTTCATGTTCTATGGAAGAAGAGGAAACTCTTCCTTATAGTACAATTTCAACTATGTAGAAAGAATAATGAAAATAAAAAATCAGCAATTTGCAAATACCACAGTAATAACTGTTACACATTAAGAATCAGCAATAAATATTCAATTTGGTGAGCAAAAGTATGGTGAGAAACAGGATATTTACACAATCTCTAAGTATCTCCCACAACATACTTAAAAACAAAGGGAAACAACAGTGACTTAACAGTGGAGAGAGCTGACATTGACATCACCATAACCAACTGACCAGAGTCAACAGCTTCAGTGATGAGATCAGTGGGCATCACGCGCCTTCTGATACGTGCACTGAGATGGACGCAACACTAACGCTCTGGTATTCTTGTGAAAACTGCATAATGAATGCAATCATTAGGAAGCAAGCTCTCATTGAGAGCCATTCTACAAAACAACCAGTCTTCATGAAAAGTGTAAAGGTCATGATAGACAAAGACAGGAAATAGTCCAGAAGAAAGGAGACTAAGAGACATGACAACCAAATGCATCATGTGATCCTGGACCAGAAAGAAAACAAAAGTGGAACAAGTGCGGAAATGTAAATAAGAGCTTTCTATTATCACGCAGTCATTTTGTATCAGTGTTAGTTTCCTCATATTCATAACTGTACTATTTGTTATATAAGATGTTAACATCCAGGTGAAGGCCATTTGGGAGTTCTTCGTATTATTTTTGCAACATTTTTATATGACCAAAATTGTTTCAAAATGAAAATAAAAACAAACATTAAAATGGTATTTTTAGTATAGTATGTACAACATTGTTGCTCTCCCTAATAATCTGCACTATCCTTACTAAAGTTGACAAGTTGGTGTTAGCTCAGTTTGTCGTTTTTATGCCACATAATGCATCTTACATACAATTAATTGGAATATTTCTCCCACACCCCACTGGTAAAAGCAAAGTCATCTGCTCTATTCCATGTGCAAGAAGCATGACCTCCGGTGTAGGTCACCAGGCACACTCATATCCCTGGCACCTAGTTCAATGCCCCCTCATTGTTATTTTTTTATTTTACTCCATGACCTGCTGAACCAGCTCAGAATCTCTAGAGGTTATTTTGAAAGAAAAATTATGGGGAAAAAAGGTAGGGGGAAATAGGACATAAAATATTCTTGACTGTCTTACATTATCAAATTTGATGGATAATTTCCAATCAAAAGAAAAAAAAATGTTTTACTTGTGGAAAGCAGTTGAGTTTTATACTTTGTTCTGTATTCTTTGGTTTTCTATTTGTATGGCCCCTTTTCATTCTCAACATTCATCATTTCAAAAAATGGCCCATAACAATACATCACTAAGGCTAACATTTATTTAAGGCTTAGTATACATCGGGCATCTGCTAATCCCCTTAACAGCCTCCCATGTAATCATCTTAACCCTGTGAAATGGGCACAACTATTACACAGCCCCCTCTTTACAGCAGGAAAACAGGGGCTGAATTAAGTGATGGCTGAAGGTCATGGAGACCTCTGCATGGCACAGGGGATTCAGATCTGGGCAACACAGCTCCAGAACCTGGGCTCTTGGCCATGGCTCTCGAAGGCCTCTTGTTTTATAAACACATACATAAATGAAAGGGACATAAATTTTTAAAAGAAAAAGAAAAACCTGCTCAACTACTTAAAGTAGCCAGAGGGAAAGCTGCTTACGGGGTAGATGGGAGCTAGATTAAACAAACACACAGCCTCTCTGTAGAACACACTCACTTTCTGTAAATCTATGCGATCATCTGCTTTTTTATTTTACCCACTCACCCACAGTACAAACACCTTCATGGAAAAAAAAAATCCCAGCTTTGTCCCAGCTACCAGTAAAGAGAGGGAAAAAATATAATTATCTTCATCATTCAGGATAGGCTGGAACTTTGGGGTGCTCCTTGGAGCCAGGAGCAAAGGGTGCAGGCAGGGGAGGGGACTTTGGGGCAAGAAACCCAGGTCAAAGGGATCGGAGACATGGCGGGTGCTGAGTCCTTCTCACCTGGACCGTCATTCCTTCTTGCCACACCCAGAGCTGTCTGCAGTATGTTCTAAAAATGCTTCACACAGCTGGTCACCAAGGAAACAATAAATGCTAAACACTCGTGTGTTTTGTTTTCTCAGATCTTTGCCCCAGTATGGAGGCAACTGGGCATAAGCAAGGGGGAAGCCAAGCAAGTGAATTCACAGGTAGAAAAGTGAGTGTCGGCTTCTCAAGGCATCTCAGATGCAGTGTTAGGAGCGTGGAGCTACTGTGAGGACAAACTGAGTCCACAACAGTGCCTGGCTCAGGCACTTCACCGTCATTGTCATCACTGTCCCCAGAGGGCTGCCCCAGAGTAGACGCTTAATAAATCTTTGCTGACTTTTATTGGAAACAAAATGTGGTTAAATCAAAATATGATTATGTGACTTAGAGTCATCATGAACATGAACTCAACAGAGAACCTGCAGCTGATATTCCAAAGAGTAGCTGACAGGCAATGCCACCCTGAGCACCTGTGAAATCTATGTCCACAAATCACAGCACAGACCAAAGAGCCCAGCCAAAGAGGATGGGACAGAACAGAAGTGGCCTTGCCTGTTTTATTTCATTATCACTGGCAAATCTAAAACTACCATGTGTCACACCTTTTGCTATAGGAAACTGTAATGTCTTGCTCTGGTGTATCACCTTCCTTTCCTACAGTACTTCTTGTTTATATTTTCAAGTTTGTTTCCTTTAGTGGTTATAGATTTGAGGGAACATTTAGACACTTGCTGACAAGGCTGTTCAAACAACTTTAGAATGCTGTATCTGTTTTGGTTGAGTTCTTTGCAGCAATATTATACCATATTCTGCATATGTTACTGTTAACCTATTTGGCATTTACTCGCTTGTTTATTACAACACAATCTCTTAAAAGTCCAAATTTAAAACACCGATTAAGAGGTGATTATTCACATTAGAAATGGAGACTGCCTTAAAAAAGGATCCACTTAAGTATTTCCGTCCAAGGTCCAATTCTTCTCTCTTTCTCTCTCTCCCTCTCTGTAGCAGAGGTGAAAAGTGTTTTAGGAGGCATAGATTTTTTAAATCTATAGAGAAACCATTTAGGAGGGAGCACACACAACTATGACATAAAGCAAAAATCATCCCTAATATCACCAAATACTTATTGACCTTTACTAGGCTGTAAAACGTCTTCCCTGTCAAGTTTCATCTTAAGTAACCACTAACCTTAGTGGCTTGTGTCTCCAAACAAAATTTCCAATTTGTGTGAAACCTGGGTCTTCCTTAAGATATAATGACTGCACTTTAACTGGGATTTCGAAGATGTAATCTACATCTTTTAGAGATCTACATAGTAACAGAAGACTACTGGAGAGAGTCATAGGTGAGCAATAGAAACAGTGAGGTTAGTGTGGGAAGTGCAGCAGATTTAGGGGGAGGGAGGGAGGCAGAGGTGGAACATGACAGATTTGGGGGGCAGTGACACTATTCTGTATGGTACTATTAATATAATGGTGGGTACGTATCATTATATATTTGCCAAAACCCACACCATGTACAACACAGAGAAAACCCTAATGTCAACTGTGAACTGTGGTTGACAATGATATGTTAAGGCAGGTTCATCAAATGTAACAACCGTCCTGCTCTGGTACTGACTGAGATGTCAATGGTGGGGAGGCTGAATGTGTGTGTCTGGAAGGGCTTTGTGGGAACTCTCTGCACAGTTCTCTCAATTTGTTGTGAACCTAAAACTTCTGTAAAAAAAATAAAATCTACAATAAATAAAAAGAAAAGTTGCTAACAGCATGAAAGGCTTTGATAGTATTGAGAGGGAAGACACTGTTAACCACTGAGTTTGAGGAGGAGGAAATGTTGGAGCCAGACCCTGAAGGAGGGAAAACACTTGGATTTGGATTCTTATCAAAGAGAGCATGTCACTAAACACAGAAAATGACAGTGAAGAACTTCAAGGGCCCAAACTGATGAGGATCTTCAGTGCTAGGCTGAATTCTGTGGGCAGCGAGGAAGCATGGAAAGTTATGAGCCAGGGGGTTCTATGATGAGGACCCTCTAAGGAGCTCAGTGTGTGGAATATAACTTGAAGCAAGGATGAGGACTGGAGGCCAGAATCACAATGCAGGACCAAGCAACGGGCGCTAAGAAAGCTTAACAGGTTTCAAGTCTTTGAGACTAGAAGTGTGGTGAAGCCATTACCTAAAACAGGAAACGCAGAAAGAGAAGTCCATTTAGGGTATGTAGAAGATGCATTATTTGGTATGTCCACAGATTATTCATGTGGAGATGTTTAACATGCAGCCTCAAATGTGGTTCTGAGGCTGAAAACATTTAGAAGTAATCGATAAAGAGATTTTATTTAAAGCTTTAGGAAGAGCGTAGCTATAGGAATTGATAATGTCACAAAGGGATTCAGGAGAAAAAAGAACATGGTGAAAATCTTCAGGAAGAGGACTCTACAATGGAGTCTTTAAAAGGAACTGGAGAAAGAAGAACCAGAGGGAACAGGAAACATTCTCTCCTGGCCATACTCAGGGAAGTACAGACACCCACCTCTGTCATCGCAACTGATTTATTTTTCAAATGTATTTATTTTTAGTTTTTAAAGACAGCATCTCATTCTGTCACCCAGGCTGGAGTGCAGTGGTGTGACCACAGCTCACTGCCGCCTCAATGTCCCAGGCTCAAGGGATCCTCCCATCTCAGCCTCTTGAGTAGCTGGGACTGGAAGTGTGTGCCACCACACCTAGCTAATTAAAAAAAAAAATAGTAGGAACAGGGTCTCACTATGTTCTCTAGGCTGGTCTTGAACGTCTGGCCTCAAGCGATCCTCCTGCCTCAGCCTCCCCAAAGTGGCAGGATTACAGGCGTGAGCTGCCACACCCAGTCAAAACTTGCTATGCACTCACCTCATTTGCTGTAGGGGCGTAGATACTGTCAAGCAAAACTTTCTCAAAGTTTACAGCCTAGGACAGGGAACACGGACATGTCCTTCAAGTCCGTAGTACAGACTTTCAAAACACACGCTCAGAGTGTAAATATATGGTCAACTGCATATTAACGGTCTCCAGTGAATCACACTTCTAGGTGTTCACACCTTTATGCAGCCCCTTCCCACAGTGACCCTGGTGCAGGCCGCGAAGCGGGCTTTGGTCACTGGGAAATCAGCAAACAAGACCATAAGCATAAGTCTGACAAGCACTGAGCCCTGGGCTTGTTCTTCTGGAAGGTGGTTACAACACCCCCAGCCCCAGTGTTCCCCAGGTGACTGTGGCCACGTGAGTGAGACCAGAAGAACTGCCCAGCAGAACCCAGCCCAAATTGCAGAATCCCCAGCAAATAAAGACTTGTTGTTTTAGGCCACTTATATATTAATAGCAATAGATAGTACAACAGAGCATTTTAAAGATGGAGGCAATATATGTCTACATAGGGTGGCAAGGAAGAGCAAATGTCAAGGAAGCTTTAGGTTTGGAATGGAAGTGTATATTTTAAAACCCACAGAAGAGTGAAAATGGCCCCATGATTTGAAACCTAGGTTGGTCTCTGGCACTAAGCACCTTTCTCAGTATGGCTCTTTTCAAACCGTTATATCCTCATCTGTTGATCCCATCCATAATGATCTAAGATCCAGATTCCATAGTTTAAGAGCTTAAAGGACCTAAAGATGACAAAAAGATTAATAAACTGAAGCCAAATAAGTGACTTATTACTAAAATAGCTCAAGAAATTACTTTTAGCATCAAGACCAGAAGCTAGACCTGCTACTGCTCAGCTGATGTGCCTTGGACTATGCAAACCTGCCCAGCCATTACAACTCATGCTGCGTAACTTAGCCTATCCAGACTATTCACAGATTTGCTGTCCGGAAGAAAGCTGGCCTCTTGCATGCCCTAACGCACACGGGTTATTTGTTGTTTTTTCTTCTTTGTGCAGTGAGGCTCAATGGCTGGATGGAATCATCCAGGTGGCAAACAGCACAGAGCAAGACAAGGAGCGTAAAGTGCACCGGCCAAAAGACTGCAGCAAACATGCTTCCCAGACGAAACCAGAACTCAGACCCATGCCACCAAAGCAAAGCAACTCGGCCACAAAGAGTGTAAAATCCCACAAAACGTGTTCATTCAACAGTCTTGATGCCCATCAAGCTGCACAATGTAAAAAGTACTTGTTTACTTAAAAGGATCTCAGCAAGTATACTCTGAAACAGACTTTTCTGAGTCACAGAATGATTCTGAATGGATAATCTGAAAATAAGTATAAACACAGTTCCGTAATGGATCTATAAGTGAATACTATCTCTGAAAAATCTGATCTTTGGAGATCCTGAGTGCTGCAATTTGATCGGCTAATTCTGGCATCACCTACCTCCTGAACAGTTCCCTGGGACCAAAGAACACAGTGGAATTTGCACTAATGATCCCCAATGGGGCTCCAGGAAGGTTGCATTTTGGATAATAACTTGCACGTTGAAACAGATTTGATCATCCTGGTTGAGTGTACTTGCTAAGAATGAATGAATAAAATTTATAATGAAAATAAATATAGAAAGCATTGGGTTTTGATTAAAAGGAATATCCTATAAAAAATTAAGTGCTTCATAGTAAATTAACTCCACTCTTCTCTGCCACACTCTCTCCTTTCTTTGAACAATCTCTTCTGTCTCCATATTAAGTTTCTGCATGCATAGCCATACTCTTTGGTTAATCTGACCTCAATTTATAGCCTCTCTCAGTAATTCTCCTCTCCTCTTTCCAGAATTAGCCTTCCTGACTTAAATTATTTTTTAAGTATGTCTTAAAGTATTCCTATTCAAACTAAATACGTAACCAAAAGGAAAGAGCAGGAAGAGTCCAACAGAACCACTCATCTTTCTTCTTTTTCCCCTTACTTTCTCTGGATCCCATCTAAGTAATTTTCAAAATAAGTATCTTAAATGGAAATTATTTCTATTCTCCTAGTGAACAGAGATCAACTTTTAAAGGGGGAGGAAAAAAACTCACTTTTCTATGGTTATTGTGTGTTTGATGGAAAGAAATTCATTGACATATTTTTTGCCTTTTGAAGTATGTGGGACCTTGAAGTTCAGTGAAGGACAAAGTCCAAAAATCACGGTGTCTTAGAATATTTATTACAGTTCTTCTGTAAGATTAAAAGTATTATGCCCATATAACAATCTTAATGGCGATTCTTACTTGGTTGAAATCTTTATAGCACTTGGTTAAAGTCTTCTTTTGACAGTGTTTTTGTTAGCACTGCCCTGAGCATGTGCTTGGCTAACAGCGCCACGAGAGCAAAACTGGAAGGCATATTCTCAAGGCCACCCAGAAGCCCTAGCCCATACTTTCAACAAAATCAAATTAATTCGATTACACTGATAGGAAAAACAATGACTCATGGTCAAGATGTGGTGGGGGTTAGGAAATGGGGCAGAAAGAATCCTCAATAAAGAGCATCCACCAAATCAAAGACATCAGAAAAATCATTTAAAGCACATCAATTAGCCAATCAAATCCAAGGAAGCCAAGAAGGAATACCAAAAGCACATTTAGGTAATTGTCAACCTTTACCATGCATGTTTACCATGCACATAACAAAAGTGCTCAGAGAAACACCAGCTGAGCTTGCCAGAAACACCTATTTACTTTATACTTGAGAAATCAAAAAAAGCTAAAAAAAAACAAAAAAAGGAATTAACATTTTGATTAACTTAGAGACATAAAACAAATGTAGTTCTCTAACTTCTCCATTTGAGAGTTAAGATTAAGGTTTTTTTTTTTTTTTTTTTTTAAAGGTATGTATATGTCCAACTTTTCTTAGGTTCAAATTGACTTAAAAATTAGTGCGGAAACGACTCTGTTTGACAGCTTTGAAGAGAGCAGTAGATCTCCCAACATGGAGGTTGAGATCTGAGAAGGGACAGACTGCCTGCTCAAGTGAGTAGCCTAACTGGGAGACATCCCCCACTAGGGGCAGTCTGACACCCCACACCTCACAGGGTGGAGTACACCCCTGAGAGGAAGCCTCCAAAGCAAGAATCAGACAGGTACACTCGCTGTTCAGAAATATTCTATCTTCTGCAGCTTCTGCTGCTGACACCCAGGCAAACAGGGTCTGGAGTGGACCTCAAGCAATCTCCAACAGACCTACAGCTGAGGGTCCTGACTGTTAGAAGAAAAACTAACAAACAGGAAGGACACCCACACCAAAACCCCATCAGTACGTCACCATCATCAAAGACCAGAGACAGATAAAACCACAAAGATGGGGAAAAAGCAGGGCAGAAAAGCTGGAAATTCAAAAAATAAGAGCGCATCTCCCCCTGCAAAGGAACGCAGCTCATCGCCAGCAACGGATCAAAGCTGGAAGGAGAATGACTTTGACGAGATGAGAGAAGAAGGCTTCAGTCCATCAAACTTCTCAGAGCTAAAGGAGGAATTACGTACCCAGCGCAAAGAAACTAAAAATCTTGAAAAAAAAGTGGAAGAATTGATGGCTAGAGTAAAAATTAGTGCGAAAAAAAGTGGGTAATACACTCAAGAATACAAATTGTCCAAAACATAGAGTGTGCACAATTCACAGAATACCCTGAAATTTCTTTAAAATTAAAGCACGTTTGTTTCACAACACAAAATGCCTCAAGCTTTCCTAACTAAAATCCCTAAGTGAACTTATTTGCTATAGTGAATAAAAGAAAGTTGCCACAGCTTAAAACTGAATATCCTTTTACTGATCCCTTCCCTTCAAGAAGCATAGAAGGGTTTTTATGAACACCATCAAAACTGAAAAGTTGTATTTAATTCACAAAAGCAGGTGTAATTAAAGTCACATAACGTCTTCAGCCACATAAATTCACAGTCTCTGCTGCAGAAGACGAAGAACACGTGAAGGAAATTACTATGCTGAATTTCATCCAATTTCCAGCCAGATTTCAATTTTCAAACTTAATTAAAACTGGCGGTTTTACCAAGAATCAAATATCAATCCAATGGATGCATGGATGCGTTATCTTTTTTTTTTAAGGAAAAAGAAAAAGAAAAATCAAGACATCCCAAGCAAAGGATTAGCAGAGCTTTGACTGGAATTGAAAGCCATGAGTTAAACAGGTGTTCTGAATGATCACTTTTATTAAAACACAATCCTTTACATGAAGTTCACTAGATTTTTGAAATTGTTAATTTTAGAATATTGAAAGAAAATGTTTGACTTAACAGGGACTCATAAATCATCAAAGAAGGATGATGGGTATTGCATCTGGGAAATTCACTCCTACAGTATTTCCCTTGGTAGCACCAGGAACTATTTTGGTACCAAAAGAAACCTTGGCAACAATCAGGTGCTCTTTCTGCACACAGAAGAGCACCTCCCAATTGGGAGATTCATCCCACAGGGGCCTCAGCTTGTTTATCAACACCAGGTCCTTTTAATGCATGTGAAGCATGAAGGGGTCTAAGGACAGCAGCTGTGGGGAAAACAGGCTGGCCAAGACCCACTGCCCCACAAAAGGCTCTGGGAGTGGATTATGCTGATGCTGTGTAGCAGGGTGGTGTGCCCAGTGACCCGTGCAGAGCCTAGGGGATTGCCTCTCCTCTGTGTGGAGTTCTGCTGAAAGAGACAATGAAGGGCACATCCTAATATCCAGGCTTCTCACTGGATCCAATTTATTTACCTTCTCCTCCGCCTGGGAAAATGGAATCTAAACTGGGTGATTGACACTACGTTGCTTAAACATGGCTCAGTTTTGTATTCCCTAATGCAAAGTAGAAATAAAGTGCAGATGAAACAGAGAAGCAGTTGCAGTGAAATGAAAGGGAATGATGTTTAATATTCTACATAAACATAGAGCAAGGATGTGGAGCCCAATGAGACTTAGTGGGAAATTAACAGGCAAAAAAATAATAAACAGTTCTAAGAACCGAGAGAAAGATTTGGGAGAAATATAAAATTTTATTCATATTCCATTTTGAAAAGAAATTTAATGCCTCCAATTACATGATCAAGCCTTATCAACTCAACAAATAGCAATATATGCTTGTGTAGCAGCAGTATTTTTAAAATTTGTCATCTTAAATCTTATTGTAAAGTCTATTATATCCTATGACACATGATGCCGCAGACAGAGCAGTTTTAGACTCGGAGGGTACTCTGGAGACCACCTAATCTAACCCCCTCATTTTATAAATGAAGAGACTGAGGCCAAGGTCATTCATGGAAAAGCCGGGTGAAACTCCAGGGACTTCCTAGCTTCTACCCACAGCCTGCACAACAGGGTCCTGGCTTAACAAGGCCATTCTCTGCCACTACAAAGTATGTCTCAGTAAATGGATCTATATTAACGGGCTGACATTGACATGAGTGAATTTTTGTTCTCTTATATAGATTTCATGTTTATTTAACGTATACCTGACTTTTTTCTTTTTTTCTTTTTTTTTTTTTTTTTAAAGATGGGGTCTTGCTCTGTCACCCAGGCTGGAGTGCAGTGGCACAATCAAAGCTCACTGCAGCCTTGAACTCATGGGCTCAAGTGATCCTCCCACCTCAGTGTCCCAAGTAGCTGGGACTACAGGTATATGCAACCACACTCAGCTAGGTTTTTTTAAATTTTTGTAGAGACGGGGTCTGAGATCAGCCCAGGGTGGTCTCAAACTCTGGGCCTCACGTGATCCTCCCACCTCAACCTCCCAAAGCGCTAGGACTATAGGCCATGAGCCACCATGACCGGCCTACCTTCTCTTTTGAATGCCCAGCTCACCACCCACATCTTACCCTTCCCTGAACCCCAAATCTACCTCGTTACCACAGGAGTGATGATTCTATATGGCTGTGACCCTATTCTCTAGCCAACACAGGGTTCCCTGCTCTGCAGCCAGAACTGTTCAGAGCTGTCCAGGCCTGGCTCCAAGCCCAAGGAGGCCAAGTTTTCTTTCTAGGATCTGACCTTGGGACTTTCACACAGGCCTCTTCCTACAACTTAATGATGAGATATAAAGAACGGACACAGTCACTGTTCACCAAAATTTGGCCTGGAGGAGGCAGAGATGCAGATGGAAGCAGAGGTGAGAAACAGAGAGGTCCTGGCGGCATCTGCATCCTTGGTTTCAGCTGCACTGTGGGCTCAGCCACATCCCTTGCTCCACATCCTAGCTCGGGCCTCCAGAACGCACCCTCGGATCCTGGAGACAAAGCTCTCTTTCTGCTTAGTCTGAATTGGGTTTCTGTCACTTACAACCACAGTTCTATAGCACTTTCAAGTTTCACTGAATTTTGCTTTGAATATATTTAATACCTAGTGTGTGGTGTGAGGCAAACCAATTTATTTTGGCAAATAAAATCATATCAACAAAGAAGAATACTAGGATAGGCTGGCAAAATCAACCTTGTCACTTAAAATGTCACTAATAGGTATTCAATTAAGACAAATAATGAAACATAACTTTACCACTTGCAAATTGAGAAATTTTAAATATATATTCTTAAATTAGGAGTATCTATAACAGCATATTTATAAACAGATTATGTGTGTCTGTATATTTATACATGTATTTATAAACAGATCAGTGTGTATGTATATATACACACACACAACAGATACATAATAGATCGGTATATTTATAGCACATCAAAACGGTATTTAAAACAGATCTGCCTCTCATAGAGTTAAGACAATGACACATTCACATGAAAAGATCTAGAGCTTGGAAAAGACCAACAAAGTCTCTGTGGTCCAGGTAAGAGAAGGAAATTGGTTTTGTTCATTCTAACCTACAAAAATCTTCAGATCTTCCTAGATAGTAATTCATGTATTTTCATTCCTTCCAAGAAGTTTTCTTTTGTCAGTGTAAACACCTCCGATTACATCTTAAGTCTATTTCCTCTAGTCTGTCTGTTGTGGAGATGAGGAAAAGCTCATCACGCTCCTGAATATGAGACCTGGGATTACCTGCCTCTTTCATTAAGCAATTTTCAAAAGGTTCCAGCACCAAGGAGGAGGTGTGGAAACACCTAGTTCTCCCTGTGGGTGATGGACACCTCATCAGGATGGGGACAGACTGAGGACTTGGCTCCTGGAGCTCCACTTTTCCCAACTCCAAGTCTGGGGCCCCCTCTTCCCACCCATCTCCTCATCCCTCTCTCACCAACTACTAACTCTCTTGCCTACAGTTTGCCAGACTACATCTTATGGGCAAATCTGGCCACTGGCTGCTTTTGTAAACAAAGTTTTATTGGAACAGAGCCAGGCCCATTGATTTTTGTGTTATCTATGGCTGTGGTTGTGCTGTGACGGAAGTTTGAGTCACTGACAGAAACTGTATGGCCTAAATACAGTGCTTAAAATACTTACTATGTTTTTTGCAGAAAAAGTTTGCTCACTCTTAGATCTGTCTTAGGAAGGCAGATTAATCCTACTAGGCCTTCCATCCCTGTTTAATTCAGATGTTACAAGAATCCCAGCCACCAGCTCCATTCCTCTCCAAAGATGTCCTAACCTGACCCAGGACCTTTGCCATCCCAGGTCCCCAAACCCCTCCATGGGGCTCTCCAGGAGTCGTAATTTCTCATTAGCAAAAATTAACCTCTCGCTGAATCTTTATCTTTTCATGCCAGCCAAATTCTGATTGTCCCCAAGGACCACATTTCCCTTGCAGCCCCCCTCAAGTATTTTTTCTTCTGCATAGGAACCACAGAACCAGGAGGTGGGGTAGGGGCCCTGTGCTCCTCCTGACCAATCCCAGACCCCCAATTCCCTCCTCCTTCCTGAAGTGGTCATCCCCTCTGAAGCACCTACCATCATATTTCACCATGCCTCTGCCTCTTGGAAGGCTCCTGGCCACCTCCCCTTCCCTTGGAGTGTTTATCATCCCCCAGAACCCAGCCTGCCCCACCATGTGCAGTGCAATGGCTCTCACTTTTTAAAACATTTCTAGCCCTCATCTCTCCACTGAATTCTAAACTCCCGCTAATCACCATCCCCAGTTGGATCTCTAACAAACATCCCCAAAACCAAACAACTCATCCAAATGTGAAGTCCTATTCTCCCCTGGCCTGCAGCCAGCTCCTGCTCACCCCTCCCTCTCTCAGCCAGTGGGACCACCATGCGCAGAGCAGCACCTCCATGCACAGAGTAGCTTGGGCCCAAACTCCCGGAGTCGACCTCCACTCCCCTCTCACCCTGCAGTCAAGTCTTCAGCAAATCTGTGGGTTCTTTATTCAAAACATGCCCCAAATCAGCCACTTCTCACCACCACTGCCTCTCTCTTCAAAGCCATCAGCATGATTCTGCAGATGGTGGCAAAGCCTCCTGGGAGGTCTTGGCTTATCAGTTCCACACCTTACAGCCCAGGGCATCCTATGCAGAACATCAATCTAATTATTTCACATCCCTGCCCAACTCTTCTTTAAGTCCTCACCTTGGCTAAGCTCCTGTCTGGTCTGCCCACGGCTAGTTGGTCAGGTTTCAGTCCCCACCTCACTTCCCAGTCTCTTACCTCAAGTCTCCGCTCAAATGCCACCTTAGCAGACGGGGCTCCCCTGACCACCCTATCCAGATGACACCCACCACTCTAGTCTCCTTCCCTAGCACTTGGTAGCACCTGACATGACAACTTACTGTGTTCATTTTTAACATTTTCTCTCCCCCTCCTAGAATGTAAGACAGGAGAGTAGGGATCTAGTCTGTGTGTCTATTTTTTCCCTAGTGTGTATCTTCTAGGACCTACACTTGTGCCAGATAATTAGTGGGCAGGCCATAAATATTCAATAAATAAATGAATTCAATGAACCAACCAAGTCACCATTATTTATCTCATGGCAACTTCCCTTAACTGGAGAAAAAAAAGAACTGCTTCGGTTAATTTCCAGATATCCCGAGAAATTCCCAATCCATCAGAATCAGTAAAGTCACAAGACGCTGGTTTCTAAGACTTACTACCTACCCCCTTCCCCCTACAGACACAAGGAAGAAAACAGGCTTCTCTGCTTTCTGTAGGCAGGTACTTTGGTCACCTGGGGACTTACTAAGAGGGCAAAGAAATATTAAACTATCAGGTGGAACCAAATCACTATAACTGGTCAGAATTGACTTTTAAAACACCAAAATTTTGATCTTTTAAAATTTTGATTATCCACACTAGGTTGAAGCAACTCATTTTGAAAACATAATTTTTTTTTAAATGGGTGACGATAACAAAAAAACTTAATGCTTATGTATAACACCAGTAGTATATCTGGTTAGTTATTAAAAATGAATTAGGGCCAGTCGTGATGGCTCACACCCATAATCCCAGCACTCTGGGAGGCAGAGGTGAGGGGATTACCTGAGCCCAGGAGTTTAAGACCAGCTTGAGCAACATAGGGAGATCCTGCCTCTACAAAAAATTTTAAAAATTAGCCAGGCATGGTGGTGGGACCTGTAGTCCTTGCTACTCGGGAGGCTGAGATGGAAGCATCACTTGAGTCTGGGAGTTTCAGGTTGCAATGAGATATGATTGCACCATTGTGCTCCTTTTCTGGGTAACAGAGAAAGACTCTGTTTCTTTAAAATAAAAATAAAAAAAAAAAAAGGAAAAAAAAAGATTAGTTTTGAAGGAATGAAAACAAGTAGAACACTGTAAACTTTGTTAAAGCAACAAGTGGAAAATGTCTTGGAAAAAAAATGAAGATAGTACTTTTTTTTTCTTTTTCTGAGACAGGGTCTCACTCAGGGACTCAGACAGGGTCTGCACTCCAAGCTGGTGAGATCTCACCTCAGGGCTCGTTGCAGCCTGGACCTCTTGGGCTCAGTTGATCCTCCCACCTCAGCCTCCTGAGTAGTTGGGACTACAGGTATGAGCCACCACACCAGCTAACTTTTTTTTCTTTTTTTTTTTGTAGAGATGGGGTCTCCCTATGTTGCCCAGGCTGGTCTGGAACTCCTGAGCTCAAGAGATCCACTGATTGTGGCCTCCCAAAGTGCTGGGATTATAGGTGAGTGCCACCGTGCCCGGCCTAATAATATAATTAACTCAGGTAAACCACTTTTAATTTCATGATCAACCTGCCTGAGAAAAGGGGTCAGCCTGGCAGTGCACAGTAACAGATGAACAAAGAGGACTGTATCTGAAAGACAACTTTCCTACAGACACAAGGAAGAAAACAGGCTTCTCTGCTTTCTGTAGGCAGGTACTTTGGTCACCAAGAGCCCACCTTTGGGGGACGAGGTGTGCCTCTCGATGAAGACATTGCTTGTCCCTAAAGTTGGCTGGAGAATGACACAAGAGGAATAGAGAAAGGGAGATTGAGATTTCCTTGGACTTTTGTCTACAGTTTTACTTTTAAAAATAATTATCTGGCCTTTTCCTGCATTTTTATTCTTTCCTTTCATACAAGGAGCTTATCAACAGCTCTGACAACTCATTTTGTATTTTGTTTCTGGTTATCTTGTACTCATCTAATAGGCGGTAGTGGTGGTTTTCAGTTCACACATTTTTCTTACAAACAGCCTTGCGCTCTGAGAGACAGGAAGCAGACTAGTACAAACGGAAAAAAAAATATCAAGACCACCTTTACTTCTGCTGAGAACAGCTGTTTGGGCGGCTAACCTGGGTATCAGAGAGTAAAAGCCACAGTACACAACCTGCATTTGTAACTTGGGAGGGACACTTTGTCTTCCCTTTTCCAAGGCAAGTCAAAGTGGGCCCCAGGAGCTCCAGTGGGGAGCACTGTTGTTTGCACCCACCTGTGGAGTCTGAGAATTAGGACTGTCTTAAAGACAAAGGTTATTTAGTTAGATCCTTCTTAAGATAGGTTGCCTGATATATCTTTTTCCTTAATTACTGCTTTCTATTGTATGCATATTAAGTAGAACTCCAATGCTTCCTTCAGCAAAAACTCTGCAAGACAAAAAAACAAAAACAAAAACAAAAACAGGATGCAAGCTGACTAGGCTGTCAACCTGGCTGACCCATGGGTGTTTTCTCTCATTGAAAAAAAAAGGCAAGAGAAAGAAATCAAGGGTATTCAGTTAGGAAAAGAAGAAGTCAAATTGTCCCTCTTTGCAGATGACATGATTGTATATTTAGAAAACCCCATTGTCTCAGCCCAAAATCTCCTTAAGCTGATAAGCAACTTCAGCAAAGTCTCAGGATACAAAATTAATGTGCAAAAATCACAAGCATTCTTATACACTAGTAACAGACAAACAGAGAGCCAAATCATGAATGAACTTCCATTCACAATTGCTTCAAAGAGAATCAATACCTAGGAATCCAACTTACAAGGGATGTAAAGGACCTCTTCAAGGAGAACTACAAACCACTGCTCAGTGAAATAAAAGAGGACACAAACAAATGGAAGAATATACCATGCTCATGGATAGGAAGAATCAATATCGTGAAAATGGCCATACTGCCCAAGGTAATTTATAGATTCAATGCCATCCCCATCAAGCTACCAATGACTTTCTTCACAGAATTGGAAAAAACTGTTTTAAAGTTCATATGGAACCAAAAAAGAACCCGCATTGCCAAGACAATCCTAAGTCAAAAGAACAAAGCTGGAGGCATCACGCTACCTGACTTCAAACTATACTACAAGGCTACAGTAACCAAAACAGCATGGTACTGGTACCAAAACAGAGATATAGACCAATGGAACAGAACAGAGTCCTCAGAAATAATACCACACATCTACAGCCATCTGATCTTTGACAAACCTGAGAGAAACAAGAAATGGGGAAAGGATTCCCTATTTAATAAATGGTGCTGGGAAAATTGGCTAGCCATAAGTAGAAAGCTGAAACTGGATCCTTTCCTTACTCCTTATACGAAAATTAATTCAAGATGGATTAGAGACTTAAATGTTAGACCTAATACCATAAAAACCCTAGAGGAAAACCTAGGTAGTACCATTCAGGACATAGGCATGGGCAAAGACTTCATGTCTAAAACACCAAAAGCAATGGCAGCAAAAGCCAAAATTGACAAATGGGATCTCATTAAACTAAAGAGCTTCTGCACAGCAAAAGAAACTACCATCAGAGTGAACAGGCAACCTACAGAATGGGAGAAAATTTTTGCAATCTACTCATCTGACAAAGGGCTAATATCCAGAACCTACAAAGAACTCAAACAAATTTACAAGAAAAAAACAAACAACCCCATCAAAAAGTGGGCAAAGGATATGAACAGACATTTCTCAAAAGAAGACATTCATACAGCCAACAGACACATGAAAAAATGCTCATCATCACTGGCCATCAGAGAAATGCAAATCAAAACCACAATGAGATACCATCTCACACCAGTTAGAATGGCGATCATTCAAAAGTCAGGAAACAACAGGTGCTGGAGAGGATGTGGAGAAATAGGAACACTTTTACACTGTTGGTGGGATTGTAAACTAGTTCAACCATTATGGAAAACAGTATGGCGATTCCTCAAGGATCTAGAACTAGATGTACCATATGACCCAGCCATCCCATTACTGGGTATATACCCAAAGGATTATAAATTATGCTGCTATAAAGACACATGCACACGTATGTTTATTGCAGCACTATTCACAATAGCAAAGACTTGGAATCAACCCAAATGTCCATCAGTGACAGATTGGATTAAGAAAATGTGGCATATATACACCATGGAATACTATGCAGCCATAAAAAAGGATGAGTTTGTGTCCTTTGTAGGGACATGGATGCAGCTGGAATCCATCATTCTTAGCAAACTATCACAAGAACAGAAAACCAAACACCGCATGTTCTCACTCATAGGTGGGAACTGAACAATGAGATCACTTGGACTCGGGAAGGGGAACATCACACACCGGGGCCTATCATGGGGAGGGGGGCGGGGGGAGGGATTGCATTGGGAGTTATACCTGATGTAAATGACGAGCGAGTTGATGGGTGCAGCACACCAACAAGGCACAAGTATACATATGTAACAAACCTGCACGTTATGCACATGTACCCTACAACTTACAGTATAATAATAATAAATAAATTTAAAAAAAAAGAAAAAAAAAAAAAAAAAAAATAAAAAGAAAAAAAAAGAATTGTTTACTTCTACTACAAAGTTTTTTCAAAGAAAGATGAAAAGCTGCTTTTTAAATGAGGCTTTACTGCTCTCTGGCCAAAGCAGAATAGGAAATGCAAGGCTTCGTAACTACTATTATTATTACTCTGCTCATTATTTCATGGGCTCTAAGTCGCCTATTAAAAGTGTATATGTGTGCCCACGTGCCATTTTTGGTAGCACGGTACAGGGTAGAAGAAACAAATTCTAAGTCTTGTCAGGTAATTCAATATCGTCTCTAAATACTTTGTGTGTGTGTGTGTGTGTGCACACGCGCGTTTTCAAGCTTTGTCTTAAAGCACATGTGTTACTATTTTGTGAAAGGCTTTTGGGACAGAGGAGGCAGGGAAGCAGATAAGAAAGTGAAAGGACCGAGGTGGAGAAAAACAAGCTCTCCTGGGATTTCACAGCGGAGGCATCCCATCTCAAACACCATCGGAGAGTCACGGGATCTACACAACGTGGAAAACAATAACATAGGCCACAACAGTAACTCAATCTGCATTCAACAACATAGAAAAACAAAGTGATGGGTGTGATAGGTGACATGGAACACCCTCCTCCCAATCGGCTATCACATCTTTGTTCCAAGTAACAAGCGAAAGGCCTCGGAAAGGTCACAGAAGACGGGATTGTGGGGACTTTCTTCACATCAGGTCCACTGAGGAAGTGGCATATTAAACCACAGTAAATGACCCAATGAAAACAGGCTACTGGCAACAAGTACATGCAAGCGACCTTTTGGGATTTCACACAGCAAAATCTCCAGTGAGTTGCAGGAAAACTCACCATTAGCCCTGGAAGCAGACAGCTGGGGAAAACAAAAGAAAAACAATGTGTGAAAAGAAACAAGATCTTCCAAAAAAAGAAGGTAAAAATAAAATATCGACAACATCTCAGGCAGTGGATCTCTACTTTTGTTATCTAAAGACCTTCCTGAATCCTTTCTATGTCTATATGTCTACCCATTCTTCAAGACTGTTCAGACTTTATTTCCTTCCTCCTCAAAGCCTTCCTGGAATATTCAAGCCCTGACTTACCTTCCTTCCAGTCTCTGTCTTTTCAGAGTTAACACACAATTCAGTCTGTTTAAATATACAGTTTTCTCTCTTCTTTCCTGCAAAGGTTGTATCTTAAAATCTACTAAGTAAAAAGAAAAAAAAAAGTGCCAAATAATAAGTGAGAATATATACAGAAAATATTCAGACAACGAAAAAACTCAGTTAAGGGCGGTGTGGGGAGAGTTAATTCCTTAAGTCGGCTTAGTAGTTATTCTGTGAATCCTTTATTAGCTGACATTAAATAGCCCTCTAGTTATTACAGTATCAAAGAAGAGGAAAAGTAATCTGAAGAATATTTCTTCCATGGGACAGCTTCTTTTCATTATTATTCTTCAATTTTTATGAGTGTCTTTGAAATCTTTAAACACTTGTTACAGATAATGAACATTCTGCGTTTTCCAAGTATTTTCCTCAGACTGGAAAACACTCTTCCTGTCATTTTATACTATCTCTGATTTTGCGGGAGGGGGCCTGAAACTTGTGACCTTTTCTTATGCAGTTTATCTCCAGGAAGAACAGAAAACTGATTAACCACAATCAAACATTCAAAAAATTCCCTGGCTCTTGTGGTCTGAAACAGGCACATTTCCTTCACACGCTTCAAGGAAACAATTGAATGTAACTATTTAAAACATACTCCCAAGCTTAATGAGCAAGAAGCGGCTTTGCCAGACCACAATGTCTTTGAGAGATCAATCTGGCCAATGAAGACGAGAGAGGATACATATTCCTGAAACAGAAAGCAATTCAGAGATACTTGTGATCATCAAAACATAGCCCAAAGCCATACCATTTGAGGGCAGAAAGCACATCCTAGGACATCAATATCATACTTTCAAGAATTAACCCTCTGATTTCCCATAAAATACCAGTTTTTAGAGCCAGAAAGCACTAGTAAAAATAATTTACTTATCTGGGCACTGGAATATTTTCACTAATAGTTCTAATTTGAGTTTAGCTATATGTCATCCACTTTATAAAAATAAAAATGTATCCAAAACTTCTTGCTATTGCATGCATTTAATGGATTCACTAAAAGGCTTTGCCAAATTCTAAATGTTTCATCATACATTTATTCACCAGTTATCAAGCAACTTATGAATAATTTAACATGTTCCTGTATTCCACAATCAGATGGGTCTATAATGTCTGTTTCTTTCTCCTTTGACTATAGATTTTCCAGCTCCCAAAAAGTTTCTTAATTGTTTTAAGTTCACACTTTTAAAATATTAACTTGGCTGTCAAAGGAATCATCTTCCATATAAAAGGGCTGAGTGAGTAGAGTTACTATTGAACTTGAGAAAAACCCCTGAGCCAAAACATGCATCAAATGGCTGTTTCTTTTCCACCTAAGTGCCATGTTGCACCCGGCACAGTGCAAGGGGCCAAGAGCAGGATAAGAAAATATGCTCCCTGTCCTTCAGGAGTTAATAAAGTAACTAGCGGGTGACATTGCACACACAAGGAAGGAAGAAGTCTGAAAGCATTAGCAAACGCAGGCTCATGGTTAACCTGAACATCCTGACTTAGGTCACCTCCAAGGCAGGGCATGCTCCCTCAGGGGCACGACCAGGAACGGGGTGGACAGCTACATAACGGGACAGATTTACTCGGTAAGAGGGATGGCCATACCCACATCAGCCTCCTCACTAAATTATACAGCACAGGCAGGTGGAAGGACCTGCCCCAGGAAAAATACTTTATAAGTAGATTCATTCTTCAGCAAACGACACCACCAGTATTTCCTTTATGGTTATTCATATCAATCACCCTCCTGCCCCACCGGGTCACAAAAGGTCCCCTGTATCCCTGCAAGAGAATGGCAGGAACACCCAGAGTTCATGGTTCTATCTGCCTTCCTCATTAGTCCATCAACTCCTTGGGGACAGGGGCTGTGTATCTCCCCAGAACCCATCCATGGGATTTGGCTCAAACATTTGACCAATAAAACTAAGTGTGTGTCCAAAAATCTTCTAGGCTATTCCAGATTCAAAAGTGGCCTCCCTTGTGGGCCACTCCCTTAGGGACTTCCCAGGTGACCTGGCTCTGATCTATCAGAGGTATTTACAAGCAGGTATGAAGGTTTTACAGTCATATCACTTACTCTTTAGACTCAGTTTTCTTTTTTTCTGAGACTGGGTCTCACTTTATCACCCAGACTGCAGTATACAGTGGCATGGCCACAGCTCACAGCAACCTCGACTTCCCGGGCTCAAGGGATCCTCCAGCCTCAGCCTCCGGAGTAGCTGGGACTACAGGGGCACACCACACCCAGCTAATTTTTGTTGCCATGTTGCCCAGGCTGCCTCAGTTTTCATAACTATAAAATGGAAACAGGAGTATCTGCCCTATGTAGTTCACCATGAAATATCAGAGCACTCTACATAGCACTCTATAAACAAGAGGACATATTTGAGCTCAATTTTACTGTGATATTGTAAACAAGCTGGACTTCTG
This sequence comes from Theropithecus gelada, assembly GCF_003255815.1. NCBI lineage: Eukaryota > Metazoa > Chordata > Mammalia > Primates > Cercopithecidae > Theropithecus > Theropithecus gelada. The sequence continues at coordinate 27,192,244 of NC_037677.1, read as the reverse complement.
GCTTCAATATATAGTCTCATTTAGGTGTCATTCATGGTATAGCAAGACAGTTAATGTTCTCAACAGAGAGAAACTCATTCTTCATTTCAAATTAACTTCTCCAGGCACAGCCTAGCTGCTAGCAGAATGGGATACTTGAATCAACTTCTAAACTTTGTAGAAATGGTCTATCCCCAAACATAAAAAGATTCCTTCCTAAACTAGATGGAGAGTTTCTTCTTTTTGGAAATCTGTTTTTTGGGGGGGGGGTTTTTTTTCCCGCCTACCGTTCACTGGCTGGCTGTTCCTGCTCTAGCCTGCTTCTACACGTCCAAGTGGTCTGGCTTGAGCCACCTCAGGCCACAGCCTCTCTCAAGCCTACCTGGTTCACCACCCAGCTTTAAATCTCATCTGGAGGTCACAGTTCCCAGATTTGTAGCTCTAGCTCCTACCCACCCTCTGAGCTCCAGACTTCCACAACCAATGGCTTTCTTAACACCTCCACTTAGAGGGCTAAAAAGGCAGACTTACCACAAAGTTAATTATGCCAGAAAACCATGCTCTGAGTCCGGGTGAGTGGATCTCTATCTAGTTTCTCTCCACCTCCTAAGCCCCACCAGCTATCTGGACTCACTAAGTCTGTCCACCAAGCAGACCCTTAACTGGTCTCCTGCCTTTCACTCTGTCCCTCCTCCAAGACTTTCTCCAAATTGCAGCAGCTGTGATTGTTTAAAAGCACTCCTCTGCCACTATTCCCAGCCTCAAAAGATGACTTCCAATTATTCTTAGGAAAAATCCTTTTGGTGACCTCAAAGCCCTACCTGACCCACCCTGTCCCCAACTCTATGCCATGTGGCCTTTCACTCCGATCAGCCCGGTCTTTGCTCTGTTCTCCCAGCAAGCCTGGGGCCTCCCACGCGGCTCTCCTGCCTGGAATTCTCTCACTCCCTCACTCTGCTTCTCCTGGCCAGCTCTCAGCTTAGATGCATCTTCCTCCAGACTTCCTAGGCGTCCACCCCACCTCCAGTTTAGACTCTGTCCCCTTATTATTTACTTCTAAGCATTGTGGACCTGTCTTTTAGCCTCATGCAGTTGTCATCACTGGTATTTGTATGATGTCTCTGACATCTGTCTCTCCGACAGTGGAACCGGTGAGAGCAGGGCCATAACTACTGAGGTCTGTGTTGTGGCTGCAGGGTGCCAAGGGCAGATGCATGGGCCACCGCTCACTGCTTGTACGACTTCCTGCACTGCTTTGTCTGGGGAACTAAAAATTAATTTCTCAGATTTCCTTGCTACTAGTGATCTGGATATAAAATCATGATTCCCTACCTGCTAGCACTATCCAGAGCTGCTTTTTCAGCATTTGCAGAGACTGAGCCACTATTAATACTCACTAGTACATGCCTTGCTATCTAAATCAGCTCCTGTAGATTCTGTATTATCTAACTGAACCCTATAACTGATACAGTGCTTAATTTGTGTTGAATAACCACTAATAGTCATGAAATAACGACAAACTGCACACTTTTTTTTTTTTTTTTTGAGACAGACTCTTGCTCTGTCACCCAGACTGGAGTGCAGTGACGTGGTCTTGGCTCACTGCAACCTCCGCCTTCTAGGTTCAAGCCAAGTGATTCTCCTGCCTCAGTCTCCTGAGTAGCTGGGACTACAGGTGCACACCACCATGCCTTTTTTTTTTGTATTTTTAATAGAGATAGGGTTTCACTATGTTGCCCAGGCTGGTCTTGAACTCCTGACCTCAAGTGATCCGCCTGCTTCAGCCTCCCAAAGTGCAGGGATTACAAGTGTGTGCCACCACGTCAGGCCTCAATTTTTAACTATCCACTTTAGCAACTGTCTGATAATAAACCACTGAACTGTGACATTTCGAGAGACATCTCCGTCTGCAAAGCAATGTCTTCAAAGTAATCAACACTGTAGTTATAATAAATCTAAGACATAACTGAAGTCAAAGTTTAAGTACCTGTAATTATCTAGCGTATTATTTCACAGGCTGAAGGTACATTTGCTTTTAAAATACGCAAATGTGTATTAAAACCAAAAATTAAAAGTCTGTCGCTGTGTGATAAATTCATCTTGCAACTCAGGTTACATAAACATATAAGTTAAAAAATGATATGTTCTCAATGAAAAATACACAATGAATTCCCAATTGAAAACGCTGCTCCTTGTTCCGATTCAATGCTGCTTGAAATGTTTATGAGGGATCTGTCACGGTGGCTCACGACTATAAGCCCAGAGCTTTGGGAGGCTGAGGCTTGAGGATCTCTTGAGCCCAGTAGTTTGAGACCAGGCTGAGCAACATAATGAGACCCCCATATCTACAAAACCACAAAAATAAGCGGGGAGTGGTGGTACACACCTTCAGTCTCAGCTATGCAGGGGGCTGAGGTGGGAGGATGGGTCGAGCCCATAAGTTTGAGTTTGCAGTGAGCTGTGATGGTGCCAGTGCACTCTAGTCTGGGCAACAGAATGTCTCAAAAAAAAAAGAAAGAAGTGTTTGAGAAAGGATCATCCCCGGGGGTATGAATCATACTGTATGTGAAGTTAAAGGCCACTCCACCAAAGACAACTCTAAGAAGAAAAATAGTTTCAAAGAATAAAGAAGAATATACGGAAAGGGGAAAACTCCTCCCCTCTTGCCTCAGATAGAGGGCAGTACGTGGGAGGTAAGGAAATGAAGGAAGTCAGTGCATGACAGCCAAGCCAGGCCACTTCCTTCCTTCTCCTCCGCCTCTTTCTACCCAGCGTCACACTGCAGGATCCCCTAAGACACTGGGCCACTTACTCTAAAACTTCAACATCCCTTTGTCTTCGTGACAGTTTCACTGGGGAAAGTGAACTGTCAGCAACAAAAGGTTCACCTTCCACCCATCTTAATCTTTCTCTTAATGATTCAATTCAGCAGATGCATGCTGGGAAGGCCGGGGAAGCAGACAGAAGAAAGGAGGTAGGCCCTGGTGCTTTGGGATTTCCATAATTGCTCAGTCCATCCTACACGCCTAAAGTTAGTGGAGATTTGGGATTAGGCATGGTGGCTCACCCCTGTAATACCAGCACTTCCGGAGGCTGAGGTGGGTAGATCACTTGAGGCCAGGAGTTCGAGACCAGCCTGGCCGACAAGGTGAAATCCCGTCTCTACTGTAATCCCAACTACTTGGAGGCTGAAGCAGGACAATCGCCGGAATCCATAAGGCGGAGGTTGCAGTGAGCCGAGATTGCACCACTGCACTCCAGCCTGGGCGACAGAGTGACTCCATCTCAAAATAAATAAATAAATACACAAAGTTAGTGGAGATTTGGGAAAGGTCTGTATTCTCAACAACTGGCAATCTGCAGATCAGTGTTAATGCCGAGAGAAAACAGCTGCTGTCTCTGAAGTGCCCGAGCGTTTTATAAACAGTGGTTTTTTGGTGAGTGCCGCAGTGTCTCTCCTCGCTACGGGGCTTAGATTTAATAAATGGACAAAAGGAAACCCTGCAGTGAGGGGTTCTGGAATGGAAATGACTTTGCTGGCCACAGATGCCCAAGGCCATTAATATTTCCAACTTAATTTTGAAAAACAGATGTTTCCGTAAAATTTGAGATTAGGAAAACCTAATCTCAATTTTTAAAAATGCTATGAAAATGTTCAAGGTTGAATTATTTTATTTCCTCAAGGTCGGCTGGACACTCACTCAGATTAAACTCCCCCCTAGCAGAAATATCCACTATTAAGGAAATGGAAAACACGGCTCTCACTTTCCAAGAATTTACCATGAGTGGAGAAAAAAAAAGATGTGTAAAAATAGATACTTAGAATGGGCAAATGACCCAAATCTTAAGTACACAAAGCTAAAAATCGGAGAATCTTAGTAACAACGACATCTGCGAAAGGCATTCTTCATATGGACTAAGATTTCAGGATCAAAAGGGCAACAGGAGGGAAAGGGGTTAACAAGACCGAACAGTGCTAGTGAAGCTGTCTCTAAGAAACAATGTCTTCAGAGCCAGGTGAGTTTGACAGTGATTCACGGGGAGTCAAGTGTACATTCCCAAGGAAGGGTCTGGTCCATCTGCTGGCCACGGTGGGGAAGCCCTGCAAGATGGAGTCGCGAGACTGGGGTTGTGTAATTCTGGGCAGTTAACACCTCTGAGCCCTCCCCTCACACATTTTAATAGGGATGATGGCATCATTCAGCTAAATTGCAAGGCAGCAAATGAGATGTGTGAGACTGCTTTGAAACCTATGAAAGGTTTTACCTGTTAAAGTTCAAATTAAAGCAAATCAAAGAAGACTACGGCAAAAGTGGGCCTGGGGCTTTACTCAAGGAAAAAGCAGGTGGCAGAAATGAGCAGACTGAAAAAACGGTGCACCAGGAGGATGGCTCACACCTGTAATCCCTACCTTCGAAGGCGAAGGAGGGAGGACCACTTGGGGCCAGGAGTTTGAGACCAGCCCGGGCAACAAAGCGAGACTCTGTCTCTAAAAAAGAAAATTTAAAATTTAAAAACAAAAATGTAAAAAGGAAATGGTGCCTCAAGAGGGGGGACACAGGACATACACAAAGTAAATTGATAGAAGCCCTGGGATACCACCGGGTGGAAAAATAACAATTTGACTCAACTGAAACACTTTGCAAAATACCATCTCTAAGGCAGAGGTCTGAAGATTTTTAAGAAAAGCTGAAGCTCTTAGCCCAGTGTAACAGGCACTGATCCCTGTCTATGTAGCCGTGCACGAGATGAGATCTTCAGAGCTGGAGCCCTCGGCAGGAGGTGGAGGTCTGTTTGTGACTGCTGCCCTGCCTTCCAGAACCATGGTAATTTATGTTTCTTCTCTGCACAAGCCTGACGCCCCATGTTTCAAATGCTGTCTCTTGATTTAGCCAGTTCACAGCTGTGCGGTCTTTTTCATTTGTCTTAAAATTACAGGTAAGTATGAAGAACAGAGACAACCACATATCTTTTTGATGTATTTCCTTCTAGGCTTTTGTGTTCTAAGTTGTTTGCAGATGGCTGAACTCATCCTGTAAATAATTCTGCAGCTCAGCTTTTCTCATTTAAAAATTCTTCCAAATATTTTAATCAGTAGGTGTTCAACAACTATTTATTAAAGTGTAAATATGACTGGATGGCTAGAAAACATTCCGACGTGCATCTGTACCACAATTCGCTTGCTTATTCACTTATTGACTGCTGCTGAAGCATACCCTGGCTTTTTAGTACATCCGTGATTTGTGCAAGAATGGAGTTTCTGGGTTCCTGTGTCAGCCTTAAGAGCTGGGTGTGTTGTGTAGTGTTGCATCGTTCCACTGGATGGGTGCAAAGCGCTGGAGTGGGCATCAATTCTGACTCCAGGCATTCCCCCATTAGCATCCTGGGGGGAATCAAACCAAGAATCCACCAACCCTTAAGGGGAAAGTTCCTATGGATCTGCTCCATGGAGCATTAATGCCTCAAAGACCCCAGACCTTGCTGCCATCCTCCTCTCAACGCCTGTGGCACATTTAATGAAATAATACAGAATTACTCCTAAGTGTTTCATCTCATGTTGTTTCCTTGTGGATGAGTTCTGTCTCCATGTGAGGGACACTGGCTGTTCCCGCTCCTCTGCATCTACTCGGCTCCTTCTGGTTAGGGTCCTGTGTCCCCTCCTGGGGCACCGGCCCCTCTCGAATTCCCAGTCCAGCTCCAGAAGTGGGAGAGGGGAACTGTGCCTAAAAAATAAGCACTTCCCATTTCCCTGGACATGGCAACTGCTTCAGGGACAGACATATGACCCAATTTGGGGCAGGGACAGTCAGGCCTAAGACTTTCATTCCACTGTTAAGGGAAGAGACACCGTCTTGCTGGACGCAATGGTGAACACAGTAAGGCTGGAGATGCCGAGACCATCTTGCTGCTACAAGGGTGCAAATAAAGGTGCGGTGAGTCACACCTGTAATCCCGGCACTTTGGGAGGCTGAGGCAGGTGGATCACCTGAAGTCAGGAGTTCGAGGCCAACATGGCAAAACCCCATCTCTACTAAAAGTAAACAAATTTGCTGGGTGTGGTGGCGGGTACCTGTAATCCCAGCTACTCAGGAGGCTGAGGCAGGAGAATAGCTTAAACCCGGGAGGCAGAGGTTGCAGTGAGCAGAGATCGTGCCACTGCACTCCAGCCTGGGTAACAAGAGCCAGACTCCGACTCAAAAAAAAAAGCAAAAGCAAAGAAAAAAGAAAGAGTCAGGCCATGGTAAACTATATGAGACTCTAGGTAGAACTACACCTGGATTTTTTTATACTTGAAGTTCTCTTTCTGATCATGTCAGTTTGAGTTATTATTCTATGTCACTTTCAAAACTGACTTTCAAAATAGAGTCCTAAATGATTTGCCAATTAGATTCTCAACTCCCTGAGCTTGAAGAAGCCTCTCCCGGTTCCCAACAGGGCCAAGAGCAGTGTTCAGTATTTAATGTACACTTTGGCTCTAGGGCCATATTTTATTTTGCTTTGTATCTGCTCCAACATCTAATAATGTGATTGACACATCAAATATCTGTGTCTTACTTTGTAGAACTCAGGCCTCCAATTGGAACAAAACATTCTCAGAAGTACCAACCGCCCCAGACAGCTGGTGAAGACAACTCTGTTGGCAATGCAGTACTTCTTCCTCCCTCTGCAATGGGATGCCTTCACCTCCAGACATCCACGGGAGACAGCTGGGAATAACCTCAAAGCACTTAAGACAATGAATGATGTTTTGGAACAAAACACCAGTCTTCCATCAGCCCTTATCAAAAGGGACTCCATATTCAAGGGACTAATATTTGTCTTTTCAAGGAACTTCAATTTTATTTTTGACTGTTGTGGGTCAGTAACAAGTCTTCCTAGAGCAATTTGGGATTTTTCTCTTCACCTGAAGGATCTCCAGAAGGATGCCTTTCAACTCCCTATTCCAAAGCAAAGACAGACAGACTGCTTTGACAAGAAAAAAAATAGGCTAAAACCAATTTAGATTCTACAATGGTAAACCAAAGAGTCTTTAGCCTTCATATAAATGTTTTCTAAAAGAACATACTTCACCAAATAAAACAAAGACTTGATGTCACAGCTTGAATTTTGGAAATATGTCCTTATCCATGTGACTACTTGGAAAGGCAGGAAGTACAGCTAGCCTGCCCACTTGAAAAACTAAAACCCATTTTGCCCAGGCATGGAATGAGAGACAGTAGTTAAGAACATTGTTATTAAACACCCCATCAATTTTTAATATGGGTGCCATTGCTAAATTTCAAATCTAGTAGTTCTTTTTCTGGATATAAACTAATGCTATTGTGAAATCATTTTTTAGCTGGACACAGAAAGTAGGACCTATTTTTTTCAGGCTTGAAACCCTACTGAGATCACTACTACAGAAATATGTGGCGCCAGAAGTACAGACAGGAAAAGAAACGTGTAATTTTTTTCTAAGCAATCAGCTATGAATAAAATGCAAGAATACTTTACTCACCCCACACGGAAAATGTTTCCTAAAAACTTCCTTTGCTGATCTTCTCAGAATTAGACATTTGAAGGTTTGCTCTACTTTGAATATGTGGCATCAAAATGTCATACAATACAAATCATTTTGGAAAAATACCGTTGACTAGAAAATGTTAACAGCTACAAAAAGAGAGTAAAAGTGTTGAATATGACATAAACTGAAACGGAAGAAATACTTGGATAACAAGCAAGGCTATTACCGGAAAGAACTGAAATACTTTGCAAAATACCACCATCTCTGACACTTGAGGTACATGTATTGGTGGAGAAAGGGACCATGCTATATTAATGTTTCATATACCTATAAGAATCTGAGAACTTAAAATACTACCTGTTAAACTGATACAAATAAATTAAGAAGTAAAGTGGGAAGGATAATAGGCTTAACTACCAAACATACAAAATACAGGGTGACAGTGAATTCAAGAACTGCAATCAGAAGCTATTCTATACCTGCTTTTTTAAAAAACGTAAAGCTTCTTAGACTAGATCTTTATCGAATCTCTATTTCATCAATCCACTGGGATCATATGGTTGTTATGTAGCAAAAGATCCCATAGGAATGAGAATGAGAACATCTCTCCAGCAGTTATCCTAAGCCCAGGAATGTCACAGGCGTTTTACATATACGACCTCAAAAAGTCTGCAGAGCAATTCCACTGGTGGATATGAATTTTTGTCTCCATTTTATGGAAGAAAAAACTGAGTTTAGAAAAGTTACATAACTCCCCTGAGGTCACAAGGTCATATTTAATTCCATGACTATCAGATGACAAAGCCTGGAGCTTTTCACATCTGATAAGGGCTCCATAGGTTCCTAAGCAAATCTCCAGGCCCCTTGGGGCAGCTCAAGGCTGCGGAATGCACCCCCACCAGAATCCAAGAAACTTGGGTCTGCCTTGGCTCCAAGGCTGGGACTGGTAACCTTGGTTTGTCAAACCACCACCCCTCTGGCCTCAGGTCCCTCTGCCTAACATGAAGAGGCTGGACTGAATGAGCCCTGGTTCCTTCTGGCTAACATTTGGATTCCATAGGAAAAAACTAGCTTTACCCAGTCTTCAGTGATTTTTTTCTTTTTCCTAAGCACATACCACTATATGTCTTTTTGGCCACAAAAGGATTCAAGCACCATGAGGACCACAGACAAAAGGCTTTGATTTGGCCGGGCGCAGTGGCTCATGCCTGTAATCCCAACACTTTGGGAGGCCAAGGTGGGTGGATCACCTGAGCAGGAGTTTGAGACCAGCCTGGCCAATATGGCGAAACCCCGTCTCTGCTAAAAATACAAAAACATTAGCAGGGCATGGTGGTGGGCCCCTGTAATGCCAGCTACTCCGGAGGCTGAGTCAGGAGACTCGCTTGAACCTGGGAGGTGGAAGTTGCAGTGAGCCAAGATTGCGCCACTGCACTCCAACCTGGGCAACAGAGCAAGACTCCATCCCCCATCCATCCCTGCCCCCTCCCCACCAAAAAAAAACCAAAACAAAACAAAACAAAAAAATGCTTTGATTTAATAGCCTAAAGGGCAGGTCTATTAGTGATCTCTTCCTAGGGCTGTTTTCAGACCGAGGCAGGGCTGGCTACCTTTAATTTAGCTTAAACGCCATTTATCACTTGTCTTGCAAAGCAGAGCTCTGGGTCCCTCCTGGCTGCAAGGTACAGACATTGAGTCCTTAACCTCCCCCACACACTTTGATGATTGTTTCCAGGACTTTCTGCCTTGCTAGATAGATGTGAGCCTCTGGCAGACATGGAAACCGTCTCATTTGTCGCTATATCCCCAGCACCTACTCCTTGCTACCGTGCCTGGAGCATAATCAGTGTTTATAAATGCTTACTGAGGCCGGACATGGTTGCTCACACCTGTAATCCTAGCACTTTGGGAGACCGAGGTGGGCGGATTGCCTGAGCTCAGGAGTTCGAGACCAGCCCAGGCAACATGGTCAAACTCCGTTTCTACTAAAATATAAAAAATCAGCCGAGTGTGGCAGCATGCACCTGTAATCCCAGCTACTTGGGAGGCTGAGGCAGGAGAATTGCTTGAACCCAGGAGGCAGAGGTTGCAGTGAGCTGAGATCGTGCCACTGCACTCCAGCCTGGGTGACAAAGACTCCATCTCAAAAAAAAAAAAAAATAAACAAACACTTACTGAATCCTGATTTTTTTTTTTTTTCCCCCTGAAAGGCAGGCAGGAAAGGAGATGCAAGAATCTAGGTGATCCATGTGCTTTATGACTCACAGGATCCCGTTAAACAAATACCAAGCACAGCCCTAGCTCACTTTGCACAAAAGATGAGATGTGTTCCTGAAAGGTAAGAGAGATTTACACCTTGATTCAGCTTGCTAATATTTTCCAAGAACCTAACCTTAACTTCAAATATAGCCTTTCCTTATATTTTTCTTTAAAAATCTGTACAGCCTCCTAACTCATGACATCAACAATTAAATACATTGTACTTTTAGAATGCAAGAAAATGTACAGTACTTTAAAGCAAAAAAAAAAAAAAAAGTGTATATGAAACTACAATGGTGGATACCTGTCATTAAACATTTGTCAAAACCCGCAGAACATATAACACCAAGAGCAAACCCTAAGATCACTTACAGGCTTGGTGATAACGACATGTCAATGTAGGTTCATCAATTGTAACAAACAAGTCACTCTGGTGTGGGACAACAGGAGGGCGGTTGTGTGTGTGTGGGGACAGGGAGTTTATACAGAACCTCTCCATATTTTCCGCTCAGTTTTGCTGTGAAATTAAAATGATTATAAAAATAAAGCTGATTTTTAAAAAGTGAACACCCCTTCAGTTAATCCACATTGTTAAAGAGTCAAATGTTTCAACTTAGACCATGTATTCATCTTTGTAGTCACAAAGCACAATGTGACAAAAATCACTTAACTCCAAGTGCCTAAAAATTGATCAGATGGAGTTTTCCCATGAAAGCAACATTTATCCTCCAAATTCATCTTGTTTTCAATTCAGACTTGGATATACTAGTCTATACCTATCTGTGAGGATGCTGCATTTTTTTTTTTTTAAAGAGATTAGGTCTTGTTCTGTCACTTGGGCTGGAGTGCAGTGGCACAGTCATAGCTCACTGTAGCCTCCAACTCCTGGGCTCAAGCGATCCTCCTGCCTCAGTCTTCTGGGTAGCTGGACTATAGGCACGCACCACTGTGCCAGGCTAAGTTTAAAAAAATTTTTTTTGTAGAGACACTGTCTCACTTTGTTGCCCAGGCTGGTCTCAAATTCCTGGCCTCAAATGATTCTCCTGCCTCAGCCTCCTAAAGTGCTGGGATTACAGGTGTGAATCACTCACCTGCCTTAAATAGGAGAACACTTTTAAGTTCAACTAAGCTCCTTGAGGACAAGGGACTTGCTTTTCATTGCTCTTTATTCCCCTGATACCTGGTATGTAGTGAGTACCCAATTATTGTTTGGATGAATCAATCAGTAAATGAATATATTATTTTCACAGTTTCTGAGCCAGAAGTTACAAACACTGGATGCAAATTCTAGGATGAAGGACCAGAGAGAAGAGGCTGAAAATTAGAAAACAAGTCTCAGTAGGGAAAGCAAAGACAAACACTGTGAAACATGAGGAACAAGACCGTGACATGAAAGGAATTCTGTAAAATTTAGTTGGATACCAAAATGGATCTCACAATTTGTGAAATTAAAATTTCTTAACAGTCAAAACAACACCCTTGATCATTTATTATAAATCCAACTCTGAGAAGTTGGGTGCAAGGAATGAATGACAAGAAGAAAACAAAAATGTACCCACCATTTATACTGCAGGAAGTAGAGGGGGAAAAGCTGTCTTTATTTTTGATATAGGATTTTGCATTACTTACTATTTGCCAGATTCTGTACACTCCTATTCCACTTCATTTTCATTTTTACAAATGTCATTTGTTTAATCTAGGCATCCCCATTCTTCCACCAGACTGCATTCTTCCATCACTTACACCTATCTTCCCACACTCCAACTCCTTTTCCTTTATCCCAAATATAATTCAGAGAATCAAGAAACTTTTGTAAGATTACAAGAGTTTTCTCTCTGGTTTGGGTGTAACATTTCACGGAGATTCTGCTGAACGCTGAAGATTTCTGAAATGTTGTGCTGTAAGGTTTCCAAAGGACAACATCAAAATTTGGTATTTATGCGTATGCCAAATAGATTCCATTAAAAACATTTTGCACATAATTAAGGGTTCTTGCCTTCAGTGTTCAGCTTTGCCCTTTAATATGCAGGGTACATCACTGTTTATCTGGGAGAAAAAAGATACTCTTCAGCTAGCTTAAAAGCTTATTTGCTGAGTCAGGTAATATAAAAGAAAACTTTAGCCCGATGACCGCTTGAATGGTTGAAAAAACTCACGGGCACTCACCTGAAAATGCAGAAATCATACTAGCACAGTTTATTTAGAGACACCACAGGGGCGAGGAATTAAAACTCCCCCGCCACAATGGTGAAGACACCCAAAGACTATGATACAAATTGTCCCTTCCCACAAAATCTGATCACCTGGCCAAGCTAGAGGAAAGTTAGAAAACTCTAACTCAAACTCTAAACCTGGGCTGAGAGAGAGAAGCACACATTTACATGGGGTAATACAGCAACGCAGCCCCCACGCAGCTCTGCAAGGTCTGGCCTACGCTGCCCCAGGGTGAGGAGAGAGAGGAGGCAATTAATGAATCAAAAAATCTGGAATTAGATGCACATTCTTTTGGGTTCTGCCACTCCTAGTGACAGTATGGTGACCTCTAGTACATCAGTCATTTGAGCTTAGTGTCAGCAGTAAATTGAGAGGATCCTGACAATTCCAGCTGTATTTAAATTCTTGGCTTTCCACTTAACTAGCTGTGTGATCTCAAAGGTCACGTCTCTGAGACTATTTCTTTTTCTGCATGAAGGACTCTTTGTTGTGACTGTAACATAGGAAGAGGTATCTGATATATATTTGCTAAGGTGGTAAATCAAGGCTTAGTTGAAATAATGTAAGCGAAGAACTGGCACACAATTAGAGCCTAATAAATGTTCACTACCTTGATCCTCTCTAACTTTGGAGAAATCTTTTGGGTATAATTTCCACATGGTTGGTTGTTTGGCTTTTTCTTAATAAATGAAGAAAGCCAATTCAACTTTTTTTTCTAATTATAAAAGTAACGCATGTTCATTGTAGAACGAACAAATTATATATTATATTTGTAAACTGAGAAATGTATGTAGGTAGCATATTTCATTAAAAGTTTAGGGCTTATATCAGAAATCTAAAAGAATATGAAGAGAAAAAAATAAAAATCACTGACTACCATCCAGGGATAGTCACCATAAATGTTTTTGATATATATTCTTCCAGACATTTTTCTCTACAATGTTCTATAAATATTTTTTATAAAAGTGGAAAGTATACTATACAATTTTGCAAATTAATTCTTCATTTATATTCCACATAAATACACAGTCACATGATTTGTAATGACATAGGACTCAACTGTGTAACTACACCACCATTTAATCTCACTGTTGTGCATTTACAATTTTCCCCTCATTTTGGCCATTATAAACAGAGTTGCATGATACATATTACTGTATATACATTCTTCTAAAATGATGTTCCTAATTAGCTAAATCAAAATAAATTCCTAGAGGAAGAATTACTAAGGTCAGGGGTATGCCTACTTAAAGCGCTCGCTCTCTATACACACACACACACACAAAGCTATTGTTCAGAAAGACTATTAAATTATATTCTCATCAGCAATGTGTAACTGTTGTTTTAATTTACATGGATTACTACTGTGACTGAACATATTTTCATGTTTCCTGGCTATTTATATCTTTTTTTTTTTTTTTTTTTGAGACGGAGTCTTGCTCTGTGCCCCAGGCTGGAGTGCAGTGGCGCAATCTCGGCTCACTGCAAGCTCCGCCCCCCGGGTTCACGCCATTCTCCTGCCTCAGCCTCCCAAGTAGCTGGGACTACAGGTGCCCACCACCACGCCCAGCTAGATTTTGTATTTTTTTAGTAGAGACGGGGTTTCACGGTGTTAGCCAGGATGGTCTCGATCTCCTGACCTTGTGATCCGCCCGCCTCGGCCTCCCAAAGTGCTGGGATTACAGGCTTGAGCCACCGCGCCTGGCCTATTTATATTTTTTATCTGTGGTTTTTCCTCTTCATGGTTTTTTTTAATTCCATTTTCTACAGAATTACTTTTTCTTGTTGATCGCACACAATAGTATGCCTTCATGCTTGCCAATTTTTCTCCCATTTTTTCTTTTGATTTTACTTATGATAAGCATTGATAAAAGAAGTTTTCACTCTTACGTGGTTAAATCTATTAGTCTTTAAGCCCTTTGTTTTCTATTTGGTATGTACATGCTTTTAAACAAAAATTCTACAATCCAAAATGTTTTACTTTTATTTTTTAATGCTAATAAATAATGTCTTAGAGTTTCAACACAAAATAAACATTTAGCTGTATGGTTTCAGTATGAAGTACTACCACAGAGCCACAAATATCTTCTAGGTCTTAAAATATACTACATTTGAAAGTGAGAATTCTATTTGGGTGAATTTGCAGATTTCATTAAAACTTTGGGGTTTATATTAGAATACTAATAACACAAAATGGAAAACTGGACATCATTGTTTTTTTGTCCCCCACTCCATGAAAAGTTTTATTTTTCTTTTACATTACATAAACATAGGGTCCTTGAAAAAAATTCAAGTAGAGAAAAATAAGGAAAAAAACATATTTTAATAGCAATACCCAAGATAACCACAATATTTTGATTTCTGTATACACATGTTTATGCATATATTTAATACATTCATATACAAACACACATACATTTTTACATAAACGAAAAATTGGCTTTATGATATCTGTCTTCATCACTTTACTTTCTTCCCTCTAACCATCCTGTGACTTTCAAACTTCCGCAAGCCAAGGTGGGCAGCTTGGTTCGTATGTGTGACAAGAAAGGCAAAAAGAGAAATGCTTTGCATTTTAAAAATATGAAATCCCATTACATGTATTTCTCTGAACTTGCCTTTTCCTAAACTATGTCATACAGATCCCTCCTACACAACTGGTCTAGCTCGCTTTTAATTATATTACTTCAGAGAGTGAATGCACTATAATTTATTCAGCTGTTCCACTACTGACTGTCATTCACTTTGTTTCCAGTGTTTCTTTTGAGACAGGGTCTCACTCTGTCACCTGTGCTGGAGTACAGTGGCACCATCATGGCTCACTGCAGCCTCAACCTCCTGGGCTCAAGAGATTCTCCTGCCTCAGCCTCCCAAGTAGTTGAGACTCCAGAGGTGCACCACCACCACTGGCTCTTTTTTTTTTTTTTTAGAACAAAGTAATGGGGTCTCACTATGTCACCCACACTGGTCTCAAACTCCTGGGCTCAAGCAATCCTCCCACCTCAGCCTCCCAAAGTGCTGGGATTACAGGTATGAGGCCACTGCACCTGGCCTGTTTCCAATGTTTACATGCAATACACAATGATGCTATAAATACATTTATATACACACACATACACATATATATACACACACACACACAGACACATACATATACATATATACATGTACACACACACAAGTTTACTAACCAGTGCTTTTAGTTCTATGGGATAATCAGAAGTGGGACTGTAGATCAAAGGCCATATATATTAATTTTGATTACTGTTTTCAGATGGCTTTCCAGGAATGCTATATAAACATACAACATTCTCTACAATGTCTGAGATAGGTTCCTAATAAACTTGACCAAGGAAAGGTTGCCTTGCCACCTATCTTGAGGAAAAAAATCTAATACAACACATTTTAATTATTCTCCTCTAACTCCAATAAGTTTTGATGCTACTTTCATTACTCTCCTTATTTCCCAAAAACGCTTTTACCAATATTACATAGGGAAACACAGAAAAGAATACATTACACAAATTCTTCCACCATGAATTTCAAAATAAGATCTGAGAAGTGTTGAGAGTTATGATGACTTTAAAATATATTGTATAACTTACTGATTATCAACCAGTTTTTATGTTGGCCATCTAAACCACAGGGGGAGAAAAACATACCTTCATATAAGTCACGGGAGAAACCATGATCTTTCAATGCTCTTTTCCCAACTTCCCAAAGAAAAGGAACAGCTTTTTATGCAGTAGGAAGGCATTAATTTAGGAAGCCTGCTTTGAAAAGTTATCGATCCCAAAAGATATTATCAAATCCTTAAGTAGAACCAAGGAACAGCTCTAAAATTCTACTCAGAAGGCAATTCCAAACACCCAGACTAACACAGCCCCTGTGTCAACATCCTGCAGCTGGCTTATCATCAAATGCTTTCTTCAGCCTGCACAAACCCCAAGTGTGGTTCTTCTTAAGTTCTCCCTGCACTGTTTCCGGCACCTACATTTTTTTTTTTTTTTCCTGCAGGCCTCATCTGAAACAGGGTTCACCAAGTAGTCACTTGCATTTGATAAGCCCTACTACCCCTTTGCTCCCCAAATGTACATTTTCCCATCCATTACATTTGTAGAAAGTTTTTAATAGTCCTATACTGATAGGAATAATATGCCAATACAGCATCAGAACAACCAACATCCGCATCTCTGCAAGAAAGTTAATCATTGACAATGTCATTCTATGAGGCGCATGTAAAAAGGGCAGGTGAATCTATTCACTACTTGCTTAATAACAATTAGTTTCCAATTAATATTAATAACTATACCAAATAACATGGAAAGAAAAAAATACCCACATTTCCAACTCAGACTATAACTTTGTAAAAATAATAATGTGTTGACTGGCACAGAAGTTCTTCATCAGATTCAGAATATTTGCCATGATCATGTAAAACCCCTTATTTTGCCAGGTGAAAGTGGGCACTAATGGTTTCACATGATGCTTAAATGAGCAAGACCTTGATCAAGTCGCAAGGAAATTAAAATAATTAGTGTTCAATTACATTCCACTAACTAGCCTTAAATTAATTTAGTTTCTCAAGTGGAAAAAAGAAAGCAACCACAGAGTTTTGATGTGTATATTCAAACATAGCATGTTAGTTTTGAAATATTACATAATTTTTATGAATACCAAATTAGAATTATGGTAGCAAATACCTTAAGATTTTACTCTGAGTCCTTTGGCTTTGAATGTGTTGTTTTCATCCAAAAGATTAAAGTGGGAAAGTAACATCTATGTGGTTTTACTCATTCTTCAACAAACTGAAGATCACTTATAAAATTGATAATCCTAAAAACAAATTTAGCACCTAACAAATGACGTGCCTCTCAAGTCACATTCCGTGAGATACACATTTATACACCAAGACAGTAATCTGGGAGGTTATAAAATTAAAATTATCTTAGAAAATGAATCCTTTGCCTTTATTTTTTAACTAGAAAATGTGTCTTCCAGCTTTTCCCAGAAACTAATATTTGTAAAAAGAGGATTTTGAAAAAAAACTTTGTAACAATTTTAAAACTCCTCCAAAAATTTTTAGAAATCATACTTTCATGATTGAAATGACTCTTAACCACAGAAAATCCTGAAGTTTTCAGTGAACTTCTAAGTAATTGTGTGTGTGTGTGTGTGTGTGTGTGTGTGTGTGTAGGGAGAGGGAAGGAGAGAGGGGGAGAGGGGGAGGGGGGAGAGAGGGAGGGAGAGAGAGGGAGGGGGAGAGGGGGAGAGGGAGACAGAGACAGAGTCTCACTCTGTCACCCAGGCTGGACTGCAATGGCATGGTCTTGGCTCACTGTAACCTCCGCCTCCCAGGTTCAAGCAATTCACCTGCCTCAGCCTCCCGAGTAGCTGGGACAACAGGTGCATGCTACCACTTCCCGCTAATTTTTGTATTTTTAGTAGAGATGGGGTTTCACCATGTTGACCAGGCTGGTCTTGAACTCCTGACCTCGTGATCCGCCTGCCTCGGCCTCCCAAAGTGCTAGGATTACAGGCGTGAGCCACCGCACCCAACCCTAAGTAGTATTTTTTAAATTGGTCTTTAAAATTTCCTGCATTAAAATTTTAAAAGATTCTCTCAATGTTTCCCAGTAGGCCTTTTCATCACAGACTATCACCAACTAAATAGACAATGGGCTGAAGTCAAAGCAAAACTAAGACCTCTCCTGGCTAAGTAGCACAGTGTTTGTTTGTTTTTTTTTAATGGTATGCTAGATGAACTAGATGCTTCTGGATCATATTTAAATACCATACAAAGTAAAAACCCTTCATTGGCTTACAGGGTAGGCAGCTCCCAACATACAATTGGGCTGTGTTTCAAAAGTGAAGTTCTAAGCTCATTATTTGGAACTCAGAATGCATTTTCCTGAAAATTCAATGCTATAAATAGAAGTTGGTTTTCTGAACTAGTCTGCAAAATTCTATATGACCCACCATGTAAATGAAATACTATGCATGTGGATCAATGCAGAAAATACTAGAAAATAAGTTCCTTTGCAATACACAGTCTACTAGCAACAGTAGACATTAAACACAAATGGGAATTCATGTAAGAAACATTAACTTCTCTTGAAGCCTGATGCTTCAAGCAAAACACGGTTTGGGCTGTTTTTGTAAAGAAAAAGTACCAAATAAGATATTTTAACAGTAAACTTTGGGGATGTTTCTTCATGTTTTGCTTCTGTTGGCTCAATTTTCTGTTTTAATACATTTCATTTTTAATAAAACACTCCTGGTTTTAACACTCTTTGTTGCTAGTTGATAATTTGAACATGTCTGTGGAGCTTTCAAGAGCTCTGGGGACTAAGAACACTACATTCAAGTTTCACTTTGCTTCAAAAATAATGTGGCTCTGAAATCCTTTGATAGGGAAGTGTGACAGTACTAGCCATATGCTTTGCAACTATAATGAGGGGAGATTTTTGGCTCACAAAGAGAATGAGTAAAAAGGAAATTAGGAGAGACTGAAGATCAAAAAAGGAAAGAAGGAAAGGTATGTAGAGTTATGAGCTGCATAACGACACTGCAGTCAAGGACACCGCCTACACACGACAGTGGTGCCATAAGATTACAGGTGTGTGGCAGGCAACACCACCTAGGTTCATGTGAATACACTCTGTGATGTTCACGCAACGACATAATCGCCTAACAACACATTTCTCAGAACACATCCCTATCATTAAGCAACACATGACTATGTATAAATGAAAAAAAACAAAAAAAAAACAAACACACACACACAAAACAACACAACTGTCAGAAGCAAAAACCAAGCTATGAAAGAAAGAAGGAAAAGCAGCACTCCTCCCCACTAAGTCCTCCCCACTGAGTCAGGACAACAAACCCTGTAGGTAAAGCAGTTGAGGCTATGGACACTGGGTTTATTGTGGACGTGCCCACTGGAGAGGCCATGCACACTCAGAGGACACCATGGATGCAGGATACAGATGGCCTGCAACTTGCCAAGTTCCACGTGCAGTCACTGGGGCAGTAGAGCTTGGAAGACTTTGTGCAATCAGTTTTTTATCAAACATTTTTTGCTAGCAAAAAATATGAATGGCTTTCTGATTTCTAGTCTGCATATTTGTTTATTTGCAGAATCTCAGTGAAAATGAATGACTATGACCTGTCAGTTCACAAGCTGACCATGAATACAGAAAGCCAGGCTGGACCAGTCACTAGAAGCAGAGCACTTCATCTAGACATTATGGGACCTCAGCATGATCAATACATAAATTAAGAGTCCCGGGCTACCATGACCTATTGTGTTTCTTACTGCTTCCGTTAACTGCAGTCTTAATCATACCACATGTAATTTACAACTCACTCTGACAACTAAGTATGACAGGCCAGGTGTTGTGGCTCAAGCCTGTAATCCCAGAACTTTGGGAGGCCAATGCAGGAGGATCACTTGAACCCAGAAGTTTGAGACCTGCCTGGGCAACATGGCGAAATCCCATCTCAACAAAAACTAAAAAAATTAGTCAGGCGTGGGGGTGCACCCCTGTAGTCCCAGCTATCTGCGAGGCTGAGGGAGGAGGATCACTTGAGCCAGGAAGTTGAGGCTGCAGTGAGCTGTTATGGCATCACTGTACTCCAGCCTGGGCAAAAAACAAAAACAAAACAGTATGACAGCAAACACACTCTTTAAGGTCTACCTGACTGACCAACTTCTTCCATATGTAAACAGCTGTGACCTTACTTCTATGGGGTGTTCACTACAAAGACATGGGTTCATTTATTTGTCCTCTTACTCGGCAATTATTTATTGCATATGTACAGAGTATCAAAATATATTCCAGGGACTAACAGTGCAATTAACAGTAATTTCAAAAATTTTTTCTCACCCATATCTTCTGCATTTTCCATAATGTTGTTTACATAATTTTAAAGCTAATTTAGTAAAAACTCACTTTTATATTTCTCCATAGTATTCAAAAACAGTTCACCACACACCCTAGAAATATTTAAAAATACTGTGGACTTTTCATGTATTACAACCAATTGATATTATCAATACAAACACTTGATTATCTCCTTCCACTAAAAATTCCTGCTAAGGACAGTAACATAATTCTAGCTTTTTTTTAAAAAAAAAACGGCAAATATAAATGTGACACTAGAAACTATAATTTGCTTGCAAGTATAGTCACAGCTGCAGTGAGCACAAAGTTCCTGGAATAAATTGGCTCAGAGAAGAAAGAGCAGAGAAGCAGTCATCATATTGGCATCATCCCATCGGGCATCCAGTAACTACTGGCTATGATGTGAATGCCTTTCCCTTCACTGAGTACCCAAGAGACACTGTGGTAAATCCTCGTGTTTCTTAGTGCAAAGCCAGGGAAAGCAAACATATATTATATACATATAATTCACACACCCACGTGCACACATATATATACCTTTACACATATTTCTATATACGCACACACTAATAATTAGTCTAAAATATTATAGAAATGGTTAATTCAACATACTATTGAATGCCTTTGGCAATAAACCATTATAGAAAGAAATATGAGTAAATAACAACGCAGAGAAAGAAGGGGGAAGAAAGTCCTGGTAAACCTTAACTACTAGTCTCTTCTGGGTGGAGACAGTACACCTGATGAATTTTTACTAAGAGCTGGCACTTATTAATGACTTGCTCTGGTCAGCCATTGCTCTGAGGAGTCTGCCTAAACCGTCTCACTGCATCCTCAGAACCACACTCCTAGGGTGGGCCGCTGGAATGCGGCAGCCTGATGCCTGGCACCGTGATAAACAAGACTGCCCACCTGGGTCCTGCCACACGGGCCACATGGAGCTCCGAGGCTGTGCGAATCATTACGGGCATCGTAAGAGGACACAGGATGCTGGGAGGCAGAGGGGTACAACCAGATCTAGGGGGTCCTCTCGAAGAAATGTCATTTATGTTAAGACCCGAAGAAAAGGTTACTGAGAAGGCAGTTTTCACTATTAATTGCCTGAATTTTCTGATTTCCTTGGAAAATACATACACACACATGCACACACAACACACACACACACACACACACACACACACACACACGTGGTCTAGGACTCTCCTCCAAGAATATTTTTCTAGCTTGTGGTTCTTTCATGAAGCAGACAGGCCCATCACCACCAAGAAACACAAAAAATGTCCGGACTAGCACCCACTGAGAGGAATAAATTATTAAAATAACTAATAATATAATATCTGCTAATGTGAAAAAATTTGTTTTTGGCAACCAATGTTTCAGTGTAAGTCAAAGCTATTAGAAAAATATGCAGCTATATTTTACATATAGCCTCTAACTACAAAAACAATATAAGGTATATCACAATCTGAAGCACTGTTCTTCCTCCAAAGACTCTTTGGTCTTTTTCTGTAATAGAATAAGAATTACAAAGTACAATATGCAGTTATTGTTAAAGGAATAAAACGAGGCCAGTCATCTAACACATTTAATGCCGCTATATCATGAATAATATATCAGCATCAGCATCCTGAAAACAAGGTTCCCCCTGGCTGCCCTGACAGCTCTGAGTCGGGGGGACAGGGGCCGGGGGGGGGGTGTTGTCGGGGGTGGACGAGATTAAAAAACAGAATCCAATGCACTGGACTTGAACAGTGAACTATTCACACCTTCATAACCACTTCCAAAGAATTACAAAAATGTATAAAGAAATTAGTCTATAGTGATTTAATCTGGAGAACACGCCCACTTCAGTTTCTGATATGTGCATATTTCTTGCTAATGCTGATTTTTGTAATTACAATACTTGAATGTCACAGGTGTACCTGTGAATACATACAGGGATAGGGAAAATCCAGTCACATCTGTGAGGCATCTGAACACAAGGGGCATGGGAGCTGGGAAAGGGTCAGAGAAAACAGAAATGAACATTTACGTCCAGAGGAGATGGATGTGGAGATCAATTCCAGAAGGGCCTATTAAGAAGGGGTGGAGAAGCACAAAGGCCTAGACAACCAGACAGATGCAAAGAAAAAGACCAATGGATACAAATCTGATAACTCACGCAAGTCACACCAACCTTAATTTAGGATGTCCTTATTCAAAATATTGCCAAACTCAAGACAGTTAACACCCAGCCCTCAACATCCTAAAAAGGTGAGCAGCAGGTTAACATGTCATTCTCCAACAAGCAGCAATATGAAAGCTTTCCAGAAAATGAGTTCCTGAGAAGCCTTCTAGTATTAACAGAGCTTCACTTCCAGCTAAGGAAACGGAGATCCAGTGATCTCTCTCATTCCTGCAGCCTCATTTCCTGTCTCCCTGTCCAGGGCCGCCTCCTGAACTGGTGAGTGATCTGAACACACCTGGGGTCTATCTGCCTTGCTATTTGATTGCCTCTAGCCAGAATGCCCTACCAAGCCCCGATCCCCACAGTGGCGACTTCTACCTAATTCAGGCATCACCTCCTCCAGGAAGTCTTTCCCATTACTTCCCGCCAAGGATGGTTTGGGTTCCTTCCCTTACGTCACAAAATACTCCATACACATCTCTATCTAAGCTTTATTATAATTATGCTTATCTCTGTGATCCTCCAACTAAACGAACTGATTCCTTACAGGAAGGAATTGGGTTTTATTCATTTTTGTATGCCCAGGACTCAGTGCAGGAAAATGCAATAAATATGTATGCACAAATTAATTAAAATGACCACAGCAGTCAAAGCTAGACCTAGAACTAGAACCAGGTTCCCTGGCCCTGGCCCAGGGGTCTTGCATCAAGCCAAGGGTATATTAAACTCAAAGTAGCATGAGACAATCAGAAAGTTTAAAAGGAATAAAAATTATTCTAATACAATTTAAACATACACCAAACACAATTCCAAAACAACCATAACTTCCTGTTCTCCTCCTGCAGCCCCTCAACACCAGAGGGGAAAAAAAAAAATTTCAAGATTCATGTAATTGTGGACTATTACGTAATAGGAAGATAGAAGGCACTGTTCCCAACACAGCCAGTAATATGACCCTAACAAAATGACTGACAGTCCTTATAATTTTAGCCCAGGGAGAATAAGAAGGGATACTATTTTTATTCATAACACTATTTAATCCTTTTTCTTTGATAATATACTGGATGGCACTAATTTCTATGGGTAATTATACGGTCCCTCAAACAGAATAGGTTTTTCTTTAGCTTTGTTTTACTGAATTCACAGAGTCATCCCAGAGGAATATTATAGCCAAATAAAAAGTCATTTCGCCAAATGAAAGCTCAACTTACTTAACTTACTTTCTTCAGAAATGTGAGGTTTTTTCTTTTTTTTAACCCCATTGTTTTGGTTATACACAGAACCTTTGCTTTTCTTCTGCTGCTTTCTCCTATTTCTAATTTGGTGTCATAACTATTTCATGCAAACTAACAACCAGATGTTTAGCCACAGGGACACAGACTGATCATCCTGGACTTCCAGCAACCAGCGGACACTGTCTTGTGCATGGCGGATATTCACAAAGCATTAATTAGCCTTCATATCAACAATGTTCTCCTCTAATAACCCCTTCAGGCTTATATCATCTTCTTTTGGTGAATTCTGCCTCCAAAAACACTGTTTCCGTACATACCAGACACTTTGACTCCTAAGAACCATGCTGTGGTGATCACAGAAACGCAAGAAGAGACTTGGGAGTAAAAAAAAAACGGAAGACCAGACAGCTGTTTCTCCTACTCCAAGTTCATTTCAGTCATCCAGTTACACATTCAGCAAATACTTATTGTGTATCTACTTTATGCCAGTCACTATGTTAGGTGTAGTTCTTTTAACTCTTAGCTTTAGCTGACAATAGGTAGAAATGTTTTCTGAAAATGGAATTTTATATTCTTTATAGCATCGAAAATATATTTGAACCACTAACGAGTTTTGTCATACTAAGAAATTTCCAGCCAGGCACAGTGATTCATGCCTGTAATCCCAGCACTTTGGGAGGCCAACGTGGGAGGATGCTTGAGGCCAAGATTTCAGGACCAGTCTGGGCAACATTGCAAGACTCAGTCTCTACCAAAAAAAAAAATCAACAGCCAGGAGTGGTGGTGTGCCTACGATCGCAGCTACTCAGCAGGCTGAGGCAGGAAGATCGCTTAAGCTCCGGAGTTTGAGGCTGGACTGAGCTATCATCATGCCATTGTACTCCAGCTTGGGCAACAAAACAAGACTCTAGGATCTTGTCTTTAAAAAAAAAAAAAAAAAGTCCAACTATATTTTTCATGGGCAGCTAAAAGATAGCCAACGTAAATATTAATCAAAGAGAAGTTACTTTATTGCTTTAAGAGAACATAGCTCAGAACAGTCATCACTGATATGTGACATCTTTCTGACCCTTCATTCTTATAATTTACATATGATTCATTCAATGTTGATTACTACATTGACTAAAAATTGGGAATATTTGTATTCACGTAAGAGTGGAGATAGCAGCAAGCAAATAAAATTCTTCTATCCTAGGTACCATTACAATGAAGTATTACCTGATACCTTTGCTTTACCTCTTAGAACACTGTTGAGGAGAATCCGGGCGTGGTGGCTCACGCCTGTAATCCCAGCACTTTGGGAGGCTGACGCAGGTGGATCACGAGGTTAGGAGTCCGAGACCAGACTGACCAACATGGTGAAACGCCATCTCTACTAAAAATACAAAAATTAGCCGAGCATGGTGGTGCGTGCCTGTAATCCCAGCTACTCAGGAGGCTGAGGCAGGAGAATCCCTTGAACTGGGAGGCGGAGGTTACAGTGAGCCAAGATTGCACCACTGCACTCCAGCCTGGGCGACAGAACAAGGCTCTGTCTCAGGAAAAAAAAAAAAAAACAAAAACAAAAAAAAAACAAACTGTTGAGGAGAAACAGTAAATAAGAAATATCAATAAACAAGCCATTATAAGTAATGAAAAGACTCTCCTGAACAAGCAGAATGGTTCCCTTAAATGATCAGTGTAGTATAATTCTCCTGACATGTTCCATGAATGAGCCCTCATGTCCACTCTACATAATGCTCAGAGAAGAGGGGCAACGCCAGGAGGTGCTGAAGCCTGACTAGTTCCTGGCTGTCATCCTTGAACAACACAGTGTTTCTGACATTTCCCGACTTGGAAGAAGGAAACCGATTTACCAAAAAATCAAATAATTTTTTGTACATTTTCTATTCCTTAAATACTTTGGAAACTGTGGCTAGTACTTCTCACCAACCATTAACAGGGAAACAGACACACTGTTGCCATTTCCTGGCCACTTCTTTGTCCCTGTGCTCCATAACGGCACATGGAGCTCCTTTTCCTGTCTTTTGTCTCTTCTTTCCTGTCTTTTCATCTCTTCCTCAGCCTCAGTGGAGAGCGTTTTTGAAGCATCTGTTTCCACTGACAGCAGAGGCTCAAAAACTGTGGTCCCAGTAACAGTACTTTCATTTCCTGAGTTTCTTCTGCTCAATAAGACCCTTGACCAACTTGCGTTAAACAGCAAATAAAGTTAAGACTTCATCTAAAGTCATCAAAATGTATTCCCTTCAGATGGAAACCAGTACCTACAGAAGCTGTTCACAGTGATGACCTATTGCTCCCAAAGGGCCACGTAACAGCGCGAAGACTTCAAGGACCAGTCTTCATCAGAATTTGTAACCAATCTTTAAACCTATCATCTCTCAGCTTTGTCTCACTACTTGAAGAAAACAGCATGTAATGTAGATATGGCCAGATCAAGAGGGGCATTCTAAAAATCTGAATGTGCCACGACAGAGTTATAGGTGGAGAGTCTTCATCTGTTACATCATCTCATCCAGCAGAGAGGAACAAGGGCAAGAGACTAACCAGGGGGAACATCTGGCTCAGTGATGGGCTGATAAGGGAGACCTTTCCTAGGCTCTTCCTGCTGATGAATCAGAGAACAAGAAATAAAAGTTACATTTGTTTAACTGGGCAACTGCTATAGTCCAGGCACTGTTCTGGGTGCTGAGGATACAGTGCTGAATGAAAGAGAAAACATTCCTTTCCCTCATGGAGCTTCTTAGCAGAGGAGGAAGTCGACAATTAAAAAAACAGAATGTCACTTGGTACTAAGTGCTACAGGGGAGAAAGGCTTAGTTCAGAGGGATGGGAAGAGCTGAATACTGGGAGATGCTGTTTTGCCTAAGATGCTTACAGCTATTTATTACCTGCTGGTAGGTTAGTCTGGCATTATCTATGCCACCAATACTAGACATAGGAGATGAAAAAGCATGATTTTATTGCAAATTACTTTCCTTATATTTCTCTTTCCAGTTATACCTAGGGCATTCTATTCATTTTTTAAAAGCTATCATCTGTGAATTTCACATCAAGATATTAAAGGAGGTTACAATGTACATGTTTTGCATGTACATGTTTGCATCACATGGCAAAGGAGGTGTTGGGTCCAGCTGGGGTTGAGAATTCCTACTGGGGTATGTTCATTCACTGGGTGGGCTCTGGGCACCGATTCCACCACAGGCCTGACCCCTCCTGGAGACTGTATTATCACAGGGAATCAGACTGAGACTTAATGTGACAAGTTACAAAAGTGTTTTAAAGGAAGGAAAGGAGGGGCTTACACAGAGATAGGGCTAGGGCGAGAGTCTGTTTAGTTATGAGGTGCCCCCCAGAGAGAGAGTAGGCTGCGGGAACATGCTCTCAGGTTGCATTTTACACTGGGGCACATCTCCCTTCAGAGAGCCACAAGGCAAGCATTCAGCAGCCACACGTGGTTCGTGGCTCGTGGCTGCATGCGGGATCCTGCAGAATGATGAAATATAATGAGCTCTGAGAGGATGAATGTGGAAGTTGAGTGACGGGTTCATGCATATTCCCTGTACTTTTGGAATGTTTTAAGTTTCCCTCAATAAAAAGGTAAAAGAAAAAAAAAAGTCCTTAAAACCACTTCTACTTGTCAGTTTCCTACAAACTACTCACTTAGCTTACTCAGTTCACGGCAAGCAATAACAGATCCTTCAAACCATCAGAAAATGCTTCTAAGATGCAGCTAAAATATAATTTAGCATCGCAATCAGTCAGTAAGGTCCTAAAGTGGGCTTCTAGCCAAAGTTTAAATGACGGTAACAATTCAGAGGTTTGATAAAAGGAGGCTGCGTGTGGTCTAAGGAAGAGTCGATATCACAGGCCACTAAGGGCTCTTAAAAAGAATCTAAAAATACGAAAACACTCATCTGCTACTTTGGCTCCTCTAAATGAATAGCTGACCATTAATCACAGTAACACAGATTTTACAGGGCAGACATCAGTTAAAGCTCCTATACGTTTTTTACTTTTAAACCATGAGGAATGAATGATATAAAAATTATGTTCAATTTTAACTGCTGGACTTTAAAAAAAAAATCTTTATTTTGTCACAATTGCCTTCTCGGTGTTACCCCTGCCAATCCCCCTTTCAACAAGAGAAATGAGATACCAGGGACCAGAGCAGAGCCAGCAGGGTTCTACTTTCTCAGTGATCCCATTAGGTTCATACATCAGCAGATACGGCTCCACACGTGTGCGTGTCTTCAGGTAGTCCCTGAATTCTTCTTAGCAGTGCATGATAAAAAGAACACACATACACACACACACACACTCCAAATACAAGACTGAGAATGAACACTGGCATACTTTTCTTAATAGCTACTTCCCAAACCTTTCTGCATTTCTTTCCTTTGTTGTTCCTGGGGAAAAAAGTCTGTTTTACTTCCTTAAAGACAGTAAAAAATAAAAATAAATAAATAAATAAAAATAAGCTGTTGAAAGAGCAACAGAATGTGAAGGCAACCCAGCTTTATAAAATGAGTTTGCTGTGATGAAAACTCTTCTCCAGCAGATTCCTATTCTTTTTTGCCTAGCCAGCTAACTAGAGAGCTCAAGTTCTAATGTCAGATAAATCTTGATACTTAGATTCTGAAGGAAGCTTCCCATTCCGCCCTAGGTAATATATCCTGTAGGAATAAAGACAACATAATAAATGTACACAGTTTTGCAGTCTTATTTGGGGCAAAACCCAAAAAACTGGAAATAGGTTAAGTCCATCAATAGAAAATGGTTGAATATATTAAGGTCTATTTATACCTAGAGTATTAGACACCTATGAAAAAGAATGTGTTCCATATGTATTGTCCTTGAAGGATCTGCCTTTTAAAAATACGGCAGAATGAGCTATAAAGAGTACAATAAATGAATAAAGTAACATTTTAAAAAATCCTCTAAAATCTTTGTGACTTGTGTTAGGATGTGACACCAATGACAGAAGCAACAAAACAGAGGAATTGAACTACATCAAAATTTACACCTAATGCTGCAAACAAACACTATCAAACTGAAAAGAAAACTAATAAAATGAGAGAAAATATTTGCAAATCTGACAAGTAATTTTTATTCAAAATATATAAAGAACTCTTACAATTCGATAAAAAGACAACCTAATTTTAAAATGGGCAAAATATTTGAACAGCTATTTCTCAAAAAAAGATATAAAAATGGCCAATAAGCATATGAAAAGATACTCAGTATCATCAGTCCTTTGGAACATGTGAATCAAAACCACAATGAGATACCACTCTTTCATACCTACTAGGATGGCTGTAAGAAGGACAGACAATATCAAGTATTGACATGGATGTAGTGAAACTAGAAACTTCATACATTGCTAGTAAGAATGTAAAATTATACAGTTGCTTTGGCAGTTCCTCAGAAAATTAAACACAGAGTTACCATATAACACAACAATTTCACTACTAGGTATGTACCCAGGAAAAATAAAAACATGGATCCACACAAAAACTTCTACACAAATGTTCATAGTAGCATTATTTGTAACAGCCAAAACATGGACACAATCCAAAGGTCCATTAATGGGTGAAAAGATAAACAAAATGTGGTCTATCCACACAACAGAATATGTATTACTTGACCCCCATAAAAAGGAATTAAGTATTGTTACAAGATACAACGTGGATGAACCCTAGAAACCTTATGCTAAGTGAACAAAACCAGTCACAAAAGCCCATATACAAATCTACAGAGACAGGAAGTAGATTAGTGGTTGCCTAGGGCTGGGGGTAGGGGTTGGGGAGAAATAAGGTTTGGGTTTCTTTTAGAGAGGATGAAAATGTTCTAAGATTAGATTGTGAGAATGGTTATACAACCCCCATATTTAAATAGTATATTAAAATGTATACTATATTTTAGTAAATATACTAAAAAGCAATGAATTGCATATTCTAAATGGTATTTGAATTGTACACTTTATATCATATGTGAATTACATCTCAATACAGCTGTCTTAAAACAGGATTCCTTTAAAAAATTACTCTAGCAAACCTAGAAACAGAAAATGAAGACCATGTACTACTTTTGAATTATGTGGGTTTTTAAATCCACTTAAAAGGGCTGCTGTGGTCATTTAAAAATTATGTTTTTGAAATACATTTAATTGCTTATTCCATGAATAAAGCAGAGTACAAAACTATAAATAAATTTTATAAAACAAGAATATATTTTTAAAGAAAAGACTGGTACTAATCGTGATTATCTTTAGATAGAATTATGAGTAATTTAAATATTGTGCTTTAGAATTTTCTATCCTTTTCTAAATCTCCTCCAATAGGCATGCATTGTTTTTACAATCATAAAAACAGCTATTTAATGTTTTAGATGAGCCACACGTACCAGGAACTCAAGCATCCAGTGGCAGAAGGATTTAACTACAGTCTTTACTAACATCCTGGATAAGAGGATATTTTCCCTCTGTCACGGATGATAATAAAAAGGCTAGCATACATCCCTAGTTCTTTTCGGTTAGGTTAACACTGCGTAAAAAAACACCCCAAAACTTCATGGCTTAAAACCACTGACATTTTATTGGCTCATAATGACATGGGTCAAGAACTCAAGGAGGCTCAACACTGTGTTCCTGCAACAGCTCAGCGAGGGCTGGTGATCCAAGGTCACCCTACACATGTATTGAGGTCGTGGTGATGCTGTTGAAAGAGTAAAGGACATGCCATCCCAAAATACGCCAGATTTTTATATTGATTAGTGTGAGCTGAAAACACTGAAGGAGTTGTAGATTCCAACTTGACCCCAACAAGCCAGGTGACCTGGCTCTTCCTGCATGTAGCAAGCCACAGAGATTCCTTTGGGAGGGGCCCCTTACCTATTCAATTGAGAAAATAGCCCTTATCCCAGAGACTGGGGTTTAGAAGCTGTAACTGACCTGAATAAGGAAATTTCTGGAAGGAACCCTTATCTTCCACCTGTTTTATACTCCTCACGTATCCTCCCAGTGACTCCCTTAGAAATGTACTGCCCCAGACAGATTTTGTCTTGTCATTTCTTCTCAAATGTATTGCTCTCAGCATAAAAGTGTCTTGCTTTGGCCAATTCCTTCGGATTTCCCTTTCTTTTAGAGATTCCCAGGTACATGTAACGCTAAGAAAATTTGTATACTTTTCTCTTGTTAATCTGCCTGATGTCAATTTGGCTTCTAGATCCAGCTGAAGAGCCCACTAAGAGCTAAAGGGGGCTAAGAGGGGAGCTCTGTCTCCCCTACACTGTCAGCTAGGCCTTCTGGGCCACCTGGCTTCTTAAGACTTGGCTTCTCAGCCAGGCACAGTGGCTCATGCCTGTAATCCCACCACCCTGAGAGGCCCAGGCAGGAGGACTGCTTAAGTTCAGGAGTTTGAGACAGCCTTGGCAACATAGTGAGACCTTGTCTCTTCAAAAAATTTTAAAAATTAGCCAGGAGTGGTGGCATGCACCTGTGGTCCCACCTACTCAAGAGGCTGAGGTAGGAGGATGCCTTGAGCCTGGGGGTAGAGGCTGCATTGAGCCATGATGGCACCACTGCACTCTAGCGTGGGTGACAGACCAAGACCCTATTTCTAAAAATAAAAAAAAAATTAAATTAAAAAAATAAAACACAGGAAAAAAGGTGAAAAACTCCTAATCTCAGCTACCAGTAATATTTTACTGTAGCAGGAACTGACACACTTTCCCTGTAAAGGGTTACACAGTAAATTATTCTAGGCTTTGCGGGTCACAGTCTCTGGCACAACGACTCACTTCTGCTGTTTGTGCAAAAGCAGCTATAAACTGGCAAACAAATGAGTGTGGCTGTGTTCCAATTAAACTTATCTACGGACACTGAAATTTGAATTTCATAGAATTTTCACGTTATAAAATACTTTTTTAAAAAACCATTTTTTTGTACGTACATAAAAACTATCCTTAGTTCATGGCCACACAAAAACAAACAGCGGGCCAGATCCGGCCCACAAGCCATAGTCTGCCAACTCCTGGGCTATAGTTAAGTCAAGATATAAAAATGCCCAACGAGGAGTACTCTGTTGCATACCTTATCCACAAATCCACACACCATCCCTGTAAAGACAGCATACAACCCTTAGCTACTGAATTTTTCAAGGTCCTCAAACTGCTCTACTTAAGAGCCAATATTACTTTTCATTAAACTTTTCTCAGTACTTCAACTATTGTTTCTTTTTAACCTAGCAACTGTTGGGCCTACTCATTTCCTCTGCCAGGAGGCAACTGTAGCCCTCAAACCTCAAGTATGCATACCTTGCCTTTATTTTCTAGAAAAGGCCAGCAATCTAAAAATTAGGAAACAACCCTGTTCTGATCATGCTATTGCTAATATAGTGCTATATTTTACTCATAAAACAAAGTATTGGTGACTAACAAATTATTGGACAATAACACTGTCCATGAACCTCAAAAAAAATGCCATCAATTTGACACTCGAGAGTTTAGCTAACAAAGTACACAAAGCACAAACCATATGGTTGGTGCTGGGTGGTGGGGGTGGCAGAAGCAGGAACCTGTTGACAAGCACATCACAGGACCTCCAAAACCTCAGAGTATCTGTTCTTCCATGAAACCTGCCTCACTTGTGAATTCCTCCAGACTGAGCCAGTCTGAACTTGGCTCCCAGACTCTCTATTCAGGCAGGGAGAACTAGAACCCGAGGTTAGTCAGGTTCACACACCACATTAACCCTTGCTGGGAACACTTGGTAATCTCAACAGGCATCTGAAGAGACACAGATGGTCCAGTTATCTTTACACACGCATCATTTGCATCTGAAAATCCTGGCACTACCCATGACCTTGGGAATGAACCATGTGCGGCCATCTACCATGTCACCTGTCATCTTCTTTACAAGACTGATCTTTCAGATCCTTCTTTATTTTTGCGTAGCTGAGGCCATCTCTGAAGCCAAAAAAAAAAAGAACAACAAAAAAAAACAGCTGACACATGATAGTACAGTATAAATAAAAATGAAGAAACTTTATGTTGGATCAAATTGATAAATTACTGTTCAACCAGCAGCCTCTAAGAAGGGCAGCTATCTGAGCTGAAGACAACTCTTCCGAGTTCTGCTCATACCACAGAGTCAAGGCTTTTCTTTCAGACTTTACCAGTATTTGCATTTGCCATTTTTCACAGTGATCCTAAGTCTTCCATGCTGTGGTATGGACCCCAAGTTTTCGCAACCCAGAGGTGGGACAAGCGCAAGGGGACCTGAGCGCAAGCCAGGTTTGATCCTGACCGCAGAGCTGACAATGTGGGCTTGGCTGAGTCACTTAGTCTGATGTGTTTGCTCATCTGTCAAATGTGAATAATGACTTGTCCCCACCCTTCTCCTCAGTGCTGGGTACAGGTCAGGTGAGACGACAAAGGTGAAACTGCTTCTCCACTGTTGAAAATAAGTTATTTTCTTCTTCCATTAACTTTCCCCCTTAAGCAGCAACTGCTCTCTTGTGTTCCGTTCTGCAGGGTTTGATAAAGAAGTCTGTTGAGCCCATGTCTGTTATGGTTTTTAATCACAGCTTCATCTTTCGAGACAGAAGGGTCCCTTGTGACTGTAATTTCTTCTCATGGTTTGGTATCTCTTTCGGTCGCCCCTCCCTTAGCTTTTCCCAGTCTCTCTTGTAGCTTTCCTAACAAGCAGTTCACACACATCACACACACACACACACACACACACACACGATTCAAAGTAAGATCTTGAAATATTTTCTTTATATCTCTCCTGGAACCGCCCAGCACTTCCTTGCCCGGAACGTTCCTGGCTACAATAAGCACCACAACGGCCAAATACCCATTAGAAACTGAATGATTCCTATCTGAAATACGCACAAGAAGTCTGCAAACCATTACTTTGTGTGTATAATGTAGTCTTTTTTTTTTTCTCCCTTAAATGCATTACCTCACATTTATTTGTATTACAATCTAGTATGACAACTTCCTCACTCTCAGTTTCAGGCCTGTGGCAAACCATCTTTCAGTTTATTTTCCCCACTGGTTTGCTGTTTTATGACTTAAAAATACTTGAGAGCAAAATGTAAATTTAAGCAATCTCAAAGACGTTAGTGATTGGGTCTTTTTAATTAAAAACCAGCATTAGTATCTGTGGTACTAACAGTTAATACTAGGTACGCTTTGTCTCAATCCCTTATTTTTCCCTTTGATAGCTACTCCCTCTACTTCTTTTGCCAAAGAAAGTTGTTTAAAAAACTTTTAAGCTTATATTCCTTCTGCCAAAAGCTAACACTCAATGTGTTTTACCATTATTCTTTGTAATGCACTTGTTTGTTTCCTTATACTGTTTCTTATAAATATATGTTCATAATTTTAAAAAATATACCTATTGGCCTGCCTTGTCCTCTTAAAAATATTCCCTACCTCAAACAAAACATTTTATTAGTGAAACATAATTTGTCTATCAGAAAGCCTAACACACCCTCCAATGTCCAGTATCAGCTCAAGCTCCTATAGATCCCTGGTCTACAGGATGCCACCCACTAAAAATCTTTCCAATGTCTCAGGCATATGGCAAAGTGGCCATTTGTAAATTACCCTGGAGTTCCTTGAATACTTCTGGGAAAATGCCCAGCCAATGACTGCTGCTTCCCAGCATGTCACCGCCCTGCCAAGTCATCTGAAGTTGTGCTTTGGTGTGTCCTTATGGCACTGCTCATGGACATCTTGTCCGCAGCTGTCCCATCCACAGCCGCTTCACTTTTGTGTTCTTGGCCACTTCGGCAAGTGTCCAGCTAGTAAAACAGGGGGCTAGTAAGGGTTATTTTTACACCTGTGGAACCCGTGCAATGACAGAAACCTCATTACTGGTGACACTCTTGTTATTTAATTTCAACCATAGCAGATCTGCCATGTATACATTTTTTCAAGAAGTCTAACGTTTACATTTTCAACAGGACTTTGATTCTGAAAATGGTTCTGCTTGAATTGGAGGGTAAAGTTGAGAGATAAAAAGTACAACTTATAATTACACAGCATGAGATTGTATCCAGATAATTTTTAAGAGTTTAACAGTCCCAGTGTATACTCTTCAACTAATTTTCTTTTTCTTAAACAATGTTTTTGATGTTTAGCATCAAGTCATACTACTAATGAACCATAATACTAATAAATTTCAGAAGGCAAATCATTAAGAAAATTTACCTTATGAAATTTTGGTCATGACAGAATCATGACAGAATCTCAGGGTTAAGAAAGTGAAAAGGGTTAGGCATGGTGGCTTGCACCTGTGATCCCAGCTCTTAAGGAGGCTGAGGCAGGAGGATCACTTGATGCCAGGAGTTCAAGACAGGCCTGATCAACAAAGCGACACCCCATTAGTAAAAAAAAAAAACAACAACAAAACTTAAAAAATTCGCTGGGCGTGGTGGCATGTGCCTTTAGTCTCAGCTACCCGGCAGGGCTGAGGCTGATGCAGGAGGATCCCTTCAGCCCAAGAGATTGAGGCTGCAGTAAGCTATGATCCCGCCACTGCATTCCAGCCTGGGTGACAGACACTGTCTCAGAAAAAAAGGAAGAAAAGAAGAGACAACAGAAGAGAAGAAACGGAGGGCGGCGGGGGGAGCTACCTAGTCCTATCACTTGGCTGGTGCCATACCCCTCAGCAATGGCAGGCCCTGAGGTCAGCAGACAACACCTCCAGTCACTCACACTGGTGATTGCAATACTCAGTTATCTATTTTGTTCTTTGTAATTTAATAAGAATTACAGTTCTCTAATTTACTTTTTATATATAAATGTGAGTAGATTCAATGCCATGCCATCCTTTCCCTCTCATTCCAATATTCACCTTAAGTGAGGCAGGGATAGAGTAATAGAGGGTGTGTCAAGATTGCTGCAAACTTCCGACAGTGCCCACGGGAGTCTGCTCTGCTTGTGAGTGTTCATCCATCTTGTCTATCACTGTGGAAAACAACTTGGAAACATGCTGAACCGGCACATTTCGTATAATTTCAGGAAGAGGAAACTCATTATTCCCAAAGGCAGTTGGCTAAATCCTTGGACAACTTGAACTCCTAGATAGTTGTTCTTCTCTCCTAAAGGAAATCTAATCTCCCAATAAATTCCACAAATTACCTCTTAACTAAACCCCACAAATCATTTGAGAGAGGTGACTTGAAACCCCTGGATTCCTTTCAGGGTTCTGATAAGTGACATCAGTAGGCATCAAAAAGACTTTTCTTCCCGTTAGTTACACTAGGTTGAGGAGTCACTCAATAACTGAAGAAAGTAAGTTCTATTTTCTTCTTACTGGATTTTCATTTTTTAATTAAGAGATGGGGTTTTACTCTGTCGCTCAAACTGGATTGCAGTGTTGCAATCATAGCTCACTGCAGCCTTGAACTCCTGGGCTCAAGTTATCCTTCCACCTCAGCTTCCTGAGTACTGGTACCACAGACATACACCAACTGATTATTTTTTGAAAAAATTTTTTGTAGAGGCCGGGCGTGGTGGCTCAAGCCTGTAATCCCAGCACTGTTGGGAGGCCGAGACGGGTGGATCACGAGGTCAGGAGATCGAGACCATCCTAGCTAACACGGTGAAACCCCATCTCTACTAAAAAATACAAAAAACTAGCCGGGCGAGGTGGTGGGCGCCTGTAGTCCCAGCTACTCGGGAGGCTGAGGCAGGAGAATGGCGTGAACCCGGGAGGCGGAGCTTGCAGTGAGCCGAGATCCGGCCACTGCACTCCAGCCTGGGCGACAGAGCGAGACTCCGTCTCAAAAAAAAAAAAAAAATTTTTTTTTGTAGAAACAATGTCTTGCTTTTTTGTTGCCCAGGCTGGTCTCAAACTCCTGGCTTCTAGCAATCCTCCCACCTCCGTCTCCCAAAGGAATGGGATTACGGGTGTGAGGCACCGTGCCCAGCCTCTATTTTTTTCTTTAATCTAGGTACAGAGTATGGTACAAAGTAGGTAACATTTCAACATTTTAAATTTCTCATGTTGACGCAGCTAAATTAGACCATTTGAATTTTTCATGTCTGGAGACACTAGAAGCGCATTTAGGGCCGTCTGTTATGAGAGGTGTTCCGCAGCTGAAGAATGTGCGCATTCTGTCTCCCGCCCCAGTTACTTAGCACATACATGCTCACTCATAAATAGCAGATGAGACCTTATTTGTTTTACTGGTTTAAGTTCTTATACATTAAATGTGATATTCTGATATCCTGATGCTGCATGCTATGTGACACTCTACTAATCTGCAATTCAAGTAGGCAAGAATAAGTCAAATTTAAAAAAAAAAAAAAAAAAAAGGATGAAGGAAATGTCGACCTCGGATGAAAGAGAAACCGTTCCTGAGATCCTGCCATTTGCCACAACATGAAGGGACCTGGAGGACATTAAGCTAAGTGAAATATGCCAGGCACAGAGAGAAAAATGTTGCATGATTTTATATGTGAACTCTTTTTTTAAAAAGGTCAGGTATGCATTTAATCAAACAATGGTTATCAGGGCTGAGGTGGAGGGAGGACGGACGAAATGAAGAGACAGGGTCAAAAGATACAAAATAGCAGACACAGAGGATGAACGAGTTTAGAGGTCTAATGTAGACCTCATGTATTAACATGAGGGCTAGAGTTCATAAAACTGTATTGGGAATTTTTGTTAAATAAGTAGGTTTTAGTTACTTGTTACAAACACAGACACACACACACAAACGCATACACATGCAAACACACACACAAATTAACTACCGTCGTCCTTCAAGATCAGCGGGCAACTGATTGCAGGAATCCCTCAGGATACCAAAATCCACAATGATCAAGGCCCGGATATAAAATGACGCAGCTTTGCATACAATCTGCACACATCCTTCTGGATACTCTAAATCATTTCTGTAATCCCAAATATAATGTAAACGCTATGTGAATAGTTACACTGCATTTTTTAAAAATCTGTATTATTCTCATTGTTATATTATTTGTTTTTTCTCCCAAGTATTTTCGATCTGTGGTTGGTGGGATCTGCAAATGCAGAACATGCAGATACAAAGGGCCTACTTTGTGCGAGATCATTGACAGGTGAATTTGCTTCCCTATAGTCACTGTTATCTCTGTGAATCCCAAAGCATCATGTTGTAAACCTCACATATATAGAATAAAAATAATTCCAGAAAAAGAAATACGGGAAAAAATGAAGAGTAAGTACACCACAGGTCAGATCTTCACACAGACAGGAGACCCCGTAGCATGAACTGAAACATCTTACTTGAAAATGTATTCAGTTCACATTTTACTAGAGACGAGTAAAGGGCCAAAAGTGACAATAATCTGAAACGTTTTTAAAGAAGAAATTTTTCTGAATACAGTAAGAAAGCAGCATGAAGAAAAAAGAAAACTGGCAACACTGAGTAACTTATGTACAGTATCAGTAGAGGACAGGATTCTCTACAGACTCAAGATGAAGGACTATAGCTAATAAACCTGTGCACATTCTCAGGTGTCCGGCACAAAGTTAAGAACGATTTACAGAATTTGCTTATGTGGTTCTTTGGTAGTAGTGACAGTATCTGGTGGGAAAACCACAGAGTATCTACAAGCATGAAATACTGATTAACTGCTTAAGACAGGGTCTTGCTCTGCAGGCTGGAGTACACTGATACCATCTCGGCTCACTGCAGCCTTGACCTCCTGGGCTCAAGTGATCCTCCCACCTCAGCCTCCTGAGTAGCTGAGACTACAGGCACTCACCACCATGCCTGGTTAATTTTTTTATTTTTTGTAGAGACGGGGGTCTTGCTATGTTGCCTAGGCTGGTCTTGAACTCCTGGGCTAAAGTGATCCTGCTACCTCAGCCTCCCCAAGTGCTGAGATTATAGGCATGAGCCACCGTGCCCAGCTGAAATGTTTTACTCATAGAAGTTGTGACATTTCAATCTTAGGTTTTCATTTCATAATATTTTTTATCTGGTACAATTAGTGGTTTATTATTAGACTGGATAACGGGGTGTTCTTATTACCACTAAGTTCCTTACATATATGCATACCCACAGCCAAGGGTAAAAGGTCTGGGCTTGTTACAATTTAGCACACATCTCAAATAATTGACTATCATCAAGAATTAGATTCATGCAAGGAATCACTTAAAGATTCATTTGTCTGTCACATTAAAAACACTAACCCATCTTTTTCTTCTTCCTTAGCAGATTTTTCTTCGAGGAGCACAGGGTGGCCTGGTGGAACCCTTCAGGAGCTAGGGTGTCTGGGGTGGGGGGCTAGCCCTGGTCCCCCTGTCCTTCCTCTCCTCCTCATTCCCCACACTGCCCCTCACCCCATCTCTTCTCCTTGGGAGCAATTCCCCTTCTCCATGCTTGTGACACACACTGAGCTTACTCCTGAGCACTCAATAAAGGCGTGTACATCAAAAAATATTTTTAAAAAACAGAAAAACACTGCTCTGAAATGTCATGAATCCCCTAGATGAAGCCCATACAGTAGGCCCTCCATATTCACAGGTTCCGCATCCGATGGAAAATGTAACTAGGCCTATGATGGTTACAGCTATACTGAACACGGACAGACTTTTTTCCATGTGATTATTCCCTAAACAATACAGTACAGCAACTACGTACATAGCATTTACATTGTATTAAGTACTGTAAGTAATCTAGAGATGGAATTTAAAGCATGCAGGAGGATGTGCACAATCTAAATGCAAACATCATGCCATTTTGTATCAGGGACTTGGGCATCTTCAGGGTTTTGGTATGGGGAGTGGTCCTGAAATCAATCCCTCACAGATACTGAGGGATGACTGCACACAGATTTCAAGATGCATGGCAGTAAAGGAATGGATGGCTTCAATTTGGAATTGTAAATAATGCATACAGGTATTACTGCAAAGAAAGTGGAAGCATATGAGAACAACCAACCATAGCATAATCACTGCAAATTGATGGTTGTTGCTGTAACACCTTGCGATGTCTCTACTAACTGGTCAAGTTTTTCTTTAGCAACATTTTCATGTCACAAAGCCTGATGCACAAAAGCAGAATCCCTGTGAGGACATCACTGAGTAAGGCTGAAATGTACTTACTCTTTTCAAACACTTGAGCCCTGAAGGGGCGAAAAAAAAAAAAAAAGTCCTTATAACTGCTTTTCCAAAGACATTTTATTATAATTAAATATTTCTCAAAACTTAAATTACTCTTGGCCTTATTCGCACTACAGCAGCAGCATCATAACAATAATAAATAACAGCAAACAGGGCCAGGCATGGTTCTAAGGGTTAATGTATATTAACTCATTTAAATCTCAAAAATACTCTATTTTGGAGTAGGGGTTGGGGGAACAATTCCACAATCTAGGTGCTAATACTAGCCCTGTTGTATAAATAATAAAACTGAGGTACAGAGAGATTAATGCGCTTGCCCAAGGTAACAGAGCTAATAAGTGCTGAGTCCAGCCAGTAGGCTCCTAAATCTGAACTGAGGCACTAATACCCTCTGTAAGTTAACACAGCATTGGGGCATATTTAAATCATTAGGGTTCCTCCTACTTGGAAATCATTAACTCCACTAATTTAAGGTTATTTGCCATCTTAATGTGTTTTCCACAAGCTGAAATACTAAAATTTTGAAAGGTTTTTATATCTCCCCTTGTGGAAGAGAGTGACAAAAACCCAACATATCTCCTCTTTCAAGAGGATTTTTCTTCAAAGAGCTCAAATACCAAAGAAGAGGAGGAAAAACCCTAAGATTCACTGAGTGCACTCGGAACACTTGGGCAGTGCTTACCTCATTCTGTCCTCTTAATAACATGGCAAGAAATAACCATTTTACAGAGGAGAAAACTGAGCTTGAGATAAGTAATCATGCAAGGCAAATGGGAGGGTTAGAATCTGAAATAGTCTGGCCCCAAGGCTGGCCCTTTAATTATTATGCAATGCTGCACTGATTGCAAAATCACCCTATGTATTTCCTCAAAACAAGAAAAAAATTAACAAAGGGATTCAATACAAACACAAGAGCAGTGGGGCATCAACTGGCTGTGGGCACCTGAGCAAACATTTCTACCACCTCCCTTGTCCCGGCACTTGCTCCAGGGTAGAAAAAAGGATTTGGTCCCCCATGTAACACCCTAAGGGAGACAGAAGAGGTGGTGGTATCCTGATTTTACACATAAGAAAACTGAGTGGTTTTGGTAGTCTTAAGAAATGCCTGAGGTTCAAACAATGTGTGCCAAATGGAAGCAACTGTGTGCATGAACCACTGCAGCCTATTTTATCCAAATCCAATTCAGGATGGCATCTGCGATTCAGAACAGCCCACAGCTCATCCCTTGAAGAGATCAGGCCTGCCCTCCTTTGTCCTCGTCATCCTACCTCCTGGGAACCTGCATTATCCTCCAGCTCTGCAGTTAAAAGGCCTGAAATGCTCATCCATATACCAGCCCTCTTTTCTTCAGACCTACACATGATAGAGCCCTATGTTTATTCTGACTCTTGCCCCTTCTCCTCTTCCCAGGATGCTCGACTACCACCCTAGTACCTTTCCCTCCACTGCATATGCATCTTTATACCAGAGACTTGTTTTTGCTTTTGTTTTCCAGAAGTTCTTATTAAGCTTTTTCAAATTTTATTCCTTACTTTTTATCATAAAAATCTAAGTCCTCACACAATCATTTGTGTAAAATAGAAATACTTTAACATTTAAAATTCATTTCTGTATGTACACCCTACCCGATTCCACAGTGAGGTGGTTCTCCCACTGTGTCATTTGCTGTGTTTCCAGGTATAAACTCCTGACTACAAGGGAAACCCTGCTCTCGGTGTAAAGCTTGACCCATGAGGGTTTGAGTAAACAGCTCTCAGGAGCACACCTTAAACAACACAGTTCTAACTTCCCAAAAATAAGCCTTCTTAAAAATATGTTTCTCATCGTTACCGAATAGGAAGAACTGCTGGAAACAGAACAATAGCTGAGATTCTAAATTTCTTGTCATTGTTAGTCTGCACTGTGTAATAGAAAACCATCTTATAGACCATCAGTCCCCAACCTTTCAGGCACCAGGGACTGGTTTTGTAGAAGACAATTTTTCCAGGGACTGGGGTGGTGTGGGGATGGTTTTGGGACGATTCAAGACTATTACACTTATTGTGCAGTTTATTTCTATTATTACATTGTAATATATAATGAGATAATTATACAACTCAATAATATATAGAATCAGTGGGAGCCCTGAGCTTGTTTTCCTGCAACTAGATGGTCCCACCTGGGTGTGACGGGAGACAGTGACAGATCATCAGGTATTAGATTCTCATAAGGAGTGAGTAACCTAGATCGTTCGCATGCAGTTCACAATAGGGTTTGTGCTCCTATGAGAATCTAATGCTGCCACTGATTTGACAGGAGGCAGAGCTCAGGCGGTAATGTGAGTAATGGAGCGGCTGTAAATACAGATGAAGCTTTGATTTTTTGCCTGCTGCTCACCTCCTGCTGTGTGGCCCAGTTCCTAACAGGCCACGGACCACTAATGGTCCATCCGTGGAGCAGGAGTTGGGGATCCCTGTCTTAGACAACAGAACATTGTCTAAAATCCACACTAGATTATTTGAGAACCAGGGCAGGGTGGGATGTGATTCTAAATAAATATATTACAGTAGCTGCATCTAGATTCTTCCGTGAAAGGGGTAGGCACTTGGTGTCTCTTTTCCTAGACATCATCTTTTCTGCTCTGTAGCTTAGAATTCAGGGCTTCAATAGAGTACTACCGTCAAATGTTTTCTCAGAAATATCTAGGCCCCACCTATGGCCTTCCCTTAGAGATGGAGCAGCCCTTCCTACAAGACCACAAGTCAGGTTCTCATTTGACCCTATGGTACAAGGTCTTTACTACCTACATGCAAAGGTAACTATGGTATACGAATCTGCTTTCAGTCAACAATGCAGAAAACATGTCCTTTAGGCACTCAGTAGAGATCTCAATTTTTCACCGAGTTGGACTGGAAAATGTTCTTGAAGGAATCATCTATTCAAGGCTGATCTCTGTTTACAGCCGGGCTGGGAGAAAGCCGTACCTCTGGGCTACCTCACTCTGGGTGTGTGTCCCATTTTGCCATGGCTTTCATGAGACTCAATAACAAATAGTTCTGCATATCCATTAATTTTAGTCCTATTTTAATTGATTGGGGTCATAAGTTTTCCTTAGAATCAGGGAGTGAAAATAAACCAGTATTTGTCCTCTCATTAGACCAGGATAGTTAGATCATAGATTTGTCATGGTTACTAAGAAATTCAGACCTAAGTTTCAAGTTCCAATGTCAGTTTCCTTAACCAGGACCGTGAAAAATTTTATAGTTAAATGTGTTTTTCTCTCGTCTTTACAACTTGATTATTATTTTTTTTAACTGACTGCATTTTGCTTTATTTTACCTATGCATTCTTGTTTAAACTTTTAAGGCTTTTGGAGAGTAACACATATAAGGATTTTACCTTCATCACTAAAAACAGTCCAAGAGTGATTCTACATGGCATCTTGATTCACTTAGAAGGCAATTTCTCAGGAAATGAGAATCTATTTGTGAGTATTCTTCACGTTTCAGTAATAGCTAGACAAAGCATGTGTCTATAAGTAGAAAGCAAAAAGACAAAAACTGAAGATGATTTCAAGGCCATATGTTTGGGAAACAAAAGAACAGAGCCGAGAGATCTGAGAGAGAAATTAGTTTTTAGGAAGTTAGATATCAACAGATCTCCACTAGTTCCCATCTGGGGAGCTTAGTCATCAACACGCTACCCACAGATGACCTTAACACACATACCCAGCCTGGTGCTGAGTGGGGAGACATAATTCTGGTCCTCGCTCTATCACTGAGCACTGTTTCTTTATTTCACTGTCTCAGCTTTCTCATCTACAACATGAACGGATTAGGGGAAAAAAAAAAATCACAACTACCATCTGGTTCTGATGCTTTATGATTTTTCTTAATGGAAGCCAAGAAATGAAGAGAGCCTGATAAAAAAAGTGTTAAGTCCAGAGTCACTCTCTCCTTCATTTACACCCCTTATTTGAGTATGCGGAGCCCTCGGATTCAAGCAAAGGCGATTCAAAAATACAGTACTGGCTGGATGCAGAGCCCGTGGATACGGAGGACTACCTTTTCATATCCCCGGGTGCCACAGGGGTGACTGCAGGCCTTGAGAATCTGAGGATTTTGGTGTCTGCAGGATCCTAGTACCAATGCCCCAGGGATACTGAAGGGTTACTGTACCTGAAAATCTAAGTGATGTGTATGGGGGAGGGGTAAGCAAGACAATCCACTGAGTGCAAGAAGAAACTGTCAGAATATCTACTTACACTTAATTTTACCTTAAAAGCTAAGAAATGCAGCTTTTACCAACACTGACAGCCCTTATTTAGGTTCATAGGTTAGATGTCACATGCCACTTAAATAACTCAAGATGTGGCAGTGGGCCCCTCTGTCATCTGTTCAATTTATTCACGTAGGGATACCATCTATGCAGTATAAAAAACAAAACCTTT
Source organism: Theropithecus gelada (assembly GCF_003255815.1). Classification (NCBI taxonomy): domain Eukaryota; kingdom Metazoa; phylum Chordata; class Mammalia; order Primates; family Cercopithecidae; genus Theropithecus; species Theropithecus gelada. The sequence continues at coordinate 27,148,411 of NC_037677.1, read as the reverse complement.
CAGTAGTGAGGTGGGGCATGACCCCAAAAATGTTTTGTAACATACAGAGGTGTTACAGTTCTCTCGTGGGCAAAACACATAGAAGAATTGTTTTAAGAATGATTAACACATTTTTCCCTTACATAAATACAATTTGCTCCAAATTTCCTGACCTACTCTGATCGCAAGTAGCTGTCAGTAAGACCCGGCAGATGTTTTTTCAATGACCTTAATCAGTCCCTTCAAGGTAAAAATGAGGTTTTAAGAAGTGCTAGAAAATAACCGCTTTTTTGAAAAGAAACTCAGACTACAGAGAAAGTATTTTGAAAAGAGATGTGCTTTTGTATCTTTTGTACAAACAACTTAGAAAATACTTCTCATCTGTTTTAAAATTTTCAATAAATGTAAAACGTTTTTTATTTTCAACCCTCTTTATCCTTAATATAAACTGGAACACATTTTATGAGAACTTAGTGCTATCCACAAAAATAGAAATTTGCCAGAAAAATTTTAATCAAAATTTTTATCTAACTGGCGGACAATGTGAAAATGAGAATCACCAGTTAATAAGCACAGCCAACAATGCACTGGATCAGTATACCTTTGTAGGTAACTTTTTGAGCTATTAAAACCAAATAGCAAAATGAATATAGGACCAGACTTTCAAACTGCTTTATCATAAAATTTTCATCATTTTTAAAACCAGTGACACAAACTCATCCACACAACCTTCATTTGAAAAAATAAAATCCACTACACACTAATGATAATTTTTAATGATACCAATAATTTTTAATAAAATTTTTTTTTTTTTGAGACGGAGTCTCGCTCTGTAGCCCAGGCTGGAGTGCAGTGGCCGGATCTCAGCTCACTGCAAGCTCCGCCTCCCGGGTTCACGCCATTCTCCGGCCTCAGCCTCCCGAGTAGCTGGGACTACAGGCGCCCGCCACCGCGCCCGGCTATTTTTTGTATTTCTTAGTAGAGACGGGGTTTCACCGTGTTAGCCAGGATGGTCTCGATCTCCTGACCTCGTGATCCGCCCATCTCGGCCTCCCAAAGTGCTGGGATTACAGGCTTGAGCCACCGGGCCCGGCCGATACCAATAATTTTTAACAAGTTTTAGTTACTAATATTTACTTTCAGTGCATCCTGTTAAAATTTCTGCATATAAGACAAAACAATTCAGTAGTACACAGAGGAAAACTTATAAAAAAAAATTTGTATATTGAGAGCACATGCTCAGATTTTTTCACTGCTAAGATGCAAAAACTGGGATACCTGTAGGTAAATTAGTGATAATCACTGCAGTTTATCCTTGTTTTTCCCAAACTCACAAAAGTGACAACTTTTAGAATTATTTATTATTTGTTTCTCCCAATACAATATTTCTTTTAATCAAGGGATTTCCTAGGATGGCTACACAGAGAAAAAAAATCCCCTATATCAAGAGAATATTTTATTTCACAAACCAAAATGTACAAGTCATTTCTGCCTCACTGAATTCAATATACAGTCTTCTCTTGGTATCTTTGGGGTATTGGTTCCAGGACCCCCCAGGATACCAACTCCGCAGATGCTCAAGTCCCTAATACAAAATATTATTTGTGTAAAACCTGCATGCATCCTCCCATATACTCTATATCATCTCTAGTCCATGTATAAGTACATAACACAATGTAATGGTCACAGTAAGTAGCTGTTTTACTGTATTGGTGCTTTTACTTATACATTTTTTTTTTCCTTTAATATTTTCGACCTGTGGTTGGTTGAATCTAAAGATTCAGAAGCCTTGGATACAGAGGGCTGACTGTATACAGATTTCTTCCCACCACCCATCTCACCTTAGAACATGTCTTGAGTTTTTTCCCTAATTATAAGAAGACTGCATGCTCAATATTTTTGTAAGAAACCTATAAAAAGTGTAAGTAGAAAGCAAAAAATCATCTGTAATCCCTCCTCAGAGGGACATAATATTTTAAAGGCACACTGGCTATGTTCCCACTCAACATTATCAGTCATGTGGCCAGATCAGCACAACAATCTCAGCCAACGTGTGTAACAACTAGGGAATATTTCAACATATGGTAACATATTTTATTTAGCCCATCAACTTCTTTACTTTCACAAAAGAACTAGTTTTTTTTGTTTGTTTGATTTTTGTAGGAAACACAGGTTATAAGGGTCTCTCCTCAGCTGACATGCCCAACAGTTATAAGTGTGTTTCTAGCTGAGCCAATTACTTTAGGACCATTCTACATGCCATCAGAAGAGTCTTATCTTCCTATAAATTACCAAATTGAAATGAATCCTTAAGTGGTCTCTTGTCCTGAAGGTTCAGAAATGGGAATAAATTTGTTTTGAAATAGCCTTTGGCCACTCTGGTTAAGTGGAACACAATTCATTTCATTCAATATATTCCTCTATATGGAAGCTTTTTTCAATCTTGCAGACATTTTTCACATAAGAAAAAAAGGGTAGTTTCTTAAAATAGGGCATAAAAATTTATATCCATAATTTGTAAAGTTCTTATTTTGAAGTTAATGAAAAATTACATATAGTTTATTCATACTGAAAAGTCACCTACTTCCCAAAGCCTACTCAAAATGGTCTGTTTTTGTGTCAAACATTTAATATTTTAAAATACTAGAACAAGGAATAATTCTCTATTAGGTAATCATCCAAGTTAAATATATATTATCTTTTACAAAAGACCCTTAATTTTCTACTTAATTCAAGCTTTAAAAAATAAGGATCAATTAAGGTTCCATTTTAAAAGAAATATATTATCCCAAGGCTAATTTTAAAGCCTGAAATCATCTAAAATAGTCAGTAATTTAGGCCTCCTGAAAATTGGCAACTGTAGTTAGCACTGTCACAATAAAATACATCCACATAAAGTGGAAATAACAGTGTATCTAGATGGCTACAGTTTATAAGCATGACCTTTCCTTTCTTTCTAAGAGCCCTGCTTTTTTCCTTCACTTTTCTTCAGTGTTCTCTGGAGTTCATTTCCTTCAGCTTAAAAAAAAAAAAAAGAAAGAAAGTCGACTTTGTATGTTAAGTAAAAGAGTTAAAAATTAAAATTGCATTTCTTTTCCTTTCTGAGTGTCTTGCTATCTAAAAGGCAAGAAGCCTGAGTACTTACAGATATGCAGCAAAGCTTTGAGCTTCCATACCTTCCTTGCCAGGCTTCAGAATGTTTGTGAGGTCAGCACAAGTGACCGGCATTATTTCTACTACATAATGCTGGACAGAGTGGCCAGCACACAGAATCAAGCTTCAAGCCAAACTATAGGACCACAGTAGAGGGATGGTAACATCCAACATTTAAAAAGCAAGGCTGGGTGTGGTGGCTCATGCCTGAAATCCCAACACTTTGGGAGGCCAAGGCAGAAAGATCACTTGAGCCCAGGAGTTTGAGACTATCCTAGGCAACATAGCAAGACCCCCACCTCTACGAAAATTTGTTTTTAAAAATTAGCTGGGCACGGTGGCACACAACTATAGTCCCAGCTATTCCAGGAGGCTGAGGCAGGAGAATCACTTGTACCCAGGAGTTCGAGGTTGCAGTGAGCTATGATTCACACCACTGTACTCCAGCCTGGGTAACAGAGCAAACTGCATCTCAAAAAAATTTTTAATTAAAAACACACACACATATACTGTCCATATACTGTAATTATGGACTCTAGCAGATGTCACATTACATTTTCTGAAGTGGTTCATGTGAATCATCCATAGGTTGAGTCCAACGTTAAGCAGTCAGACTGAATAACGAACTGCAAATTCCTGACTAGTCTACTCACATGGGAAGAACTCTGCCTGCCATTAAATGCTATTGGATTGGGTTTAATATAAATCATGTGGGCTGTGGCCAGCAGAAATTAACCAACCATAGACAGTGGACGGTGACCTGCTTCCGGGATCCCAGGCACTCTCTGCCTAGAGTTCGATGAAGGAAAACTGGGAGAAGTGGGTCAGTTGAAAGCAGCTCTTTTGAGAGGGCAGACTTGGGCCAGGCAGCCTATGTGGGAGCCATCCTCCAACCTCAGACCTGATACTCCCACACTGCCCGTGTGCGTACATCTTTGGTCAAACTGCTGAAAATCCCTATAAAGAGATTTCAGTGGGTTAAAAGGATACAGAAAAAAAGGATATCTTTTTGTTCTAATCTTTGCTGTTCAACTTAGAAGCCTGAAAGCATAAGATGTGGGAAAGCAGCTCTTAGCCACACTGCTAGGGTTATAATCTGGTATAACCCTTTTTGAAAGTAAATTGGCAACATGTACTAAGAGCCTTAAAATATTCATACCCTTTGACCAAGTAAATTCTCCAAAAAGAGAATCTGTTCTAAGGAAATCATCCCAAATAAGAAAGTTTCATACAGGGAGATGCTGACAGCAACATTATTTATGGTGGCAAAACACTGGGACCAATGTTTGGACTATTAAACTTCATTAAACTATTTAGGTTGGTGCAAAAGTAATAGCAGTTTTTGCCACTGAAAGTAATGGCAAGAACCACACTTTTGCATCAACCTAATTATTAAGCAGTGATCAAAAAGTTAAAATCACTGTGAATACATAGTAAGATGAAATAGTCAGAATAGTCTCAATGAGATTTTTAAAAAAGATATTGGAAAGAAACACATTAAAACATTAACACTGGTTGCTGCTTCATAGAATGGCTATGGTAATTTTTTATATTTGTGTGTGTGTTTCAAGTTTTTCAGAAAATATGCTATATATCTGTACTTATTAGAACTTAAATTCCACTGAAATCATATTTCAAATTCACCTAAATAAGCATAAGAAGAAACTTTATATAACACATAATAAAAATATTCACTATTGGCTATTTCCTGGCTCAAATATTCATTGGCATGTGTTAAATTTGTGAGTATCTGATGCCAGAACTGCAAGAGAAAGTGAATTAGACAAAAAGATTAGCTTCTCCTAACCTATTTTTTAATGTCCCTAAAATTTGCTCCTGTCTTCCTACTTTGGCGCAATGTGCCAAAAAAGCAAGTGCCTTATGGATTTATCATACTTTCAGAAACAATATCTGTTTCCCAACAGTTCTTCTGATGCCAAAGCATTTAACTTTCCATCTGGGTGCAGGCAGAACCTAATTTATGAATGGGTTGTGTTCCAAACATTCATTTGTAAGTTGGCCCTTTGATTCTACAGGAAATGTACTCCAAGGCCTAATGTAGTAAAAGCCTGTGGACTTGGTCTGAGAGAGACAGGGGACAGCTGAGAAGAAAACTTCTGTTCCTGTTCCTGGACACAGAAGCAAGCTAAGGCCAATGCTGAAAAAGGTAGCTGCTGAGTAGCGCAGGGAGACATCCTAACACACTAGATACCTGGGAATGTGCGCAACTTAGGAGGGACACATGGTCAGGCCAGAGGAGGATTAGTAAGAAAACTCAAAGAGCCGACAAAGAAATTAATGTTCTGCTTGTTTAGAGCAGTATCTTCAAAACTTTTAGGCTATGGGCCACTTAGACAACACAGCTTCTTCCACATCTATACTGGTTACCCTTGGAAACAAACAAACAAACAAAAAACAACAATGATTACACCTTTCTTTGGGAAACTTCCAGCCTGGGCATATAGTTGTTCAAAATACATTGTAAATACAAACACTTTTATTGTAATGCAATATATGTATTTCTGAAAAATTTCTAAGTTCTGCATACACACTAAAATCCAGATTTTAGGCAGACCACATAAAGACTATGAAACTCTATCACCAGAATGCTTAAAAATAAAAATCCTAAAAATAGAAAAATAAACAATATTTTAGTGTAATTTCTAATAGATATATAATGGACTTTAGAAATAGAAAGGTGAGGATCACTAGGGAAGGAATATAAGGAGTAACCAGGCTTCTAAGTCACACAGACTAGGAGAAAATGTCCAAAGATGGGAGAGAACCCTGAAATGAGTACTTCCAAGATCGAGCAGCCAGCTGCTGGAGTCAGGAGGAAGAAAACGGATGCAACAGCAAGGTATGCAGTCCTGTTTCCCAGTCTGGCTTGCTGCCTTGGACTGCATTAGTGTACTTTGCACCTAGCTGCTGACACTTGGAGGCAGTGGCGTACTCAAGGAAAACTGCATACGGACCAATTCCTACATCCTATGCCACATTCCCGATACGCCAATCTCATACAAGTGAATCTGCATTATAGAAGCATGTATGTAGCAGCAGCAAAGACTGCAAAGTGGTACATTTTCTAAAGCAGATTCAAATGTGTAAGGGGACTTTTTAAACCCCACTTTCTTTTCTTCTGTCCAGCCTCAACACCACCTGAAAGCTCCTCCAAAGACACCAGTGCTTGGGAATATGACATGAGAAATTTTGGATGCATGATCCAAGAAAAGCAGGGCAAAGCGGGGCAGCTGCTAGCACACAGGCACCTCTGTGCACATCAGAAAATGAGCCTCCTCTGCGGACGACTCACAAAAAGGGTGCCTGTCTCCCGCTAATGCAGCCCCTTGCTATGGTGTGCAGGTGGCAATACTGATGTCAGCCCCCACCTGCCCCCACCACCTGCAGCCTTTGCGCAGGTCATGTGGAATGCTATAGAGGTCACTCTCGGGTTGACTAATATCAAATACCTTCCTCAAAGTCCAAGTTGAAAAAACAAAAGCAAGGCTTATTTATTACAACTACAAATAAACTAAGCTCTGAATTAGCGTGCCTAGCAACTTGCAAATATGTTTCTAAGCCTAAATGACCAAGCCTAGAGAAACTAACGCAAACAAAAGTAATGTAAATAAGAACACCTCCATAAGAATGGACACGAATAAAACCATAAAATCAGAAGGAGAGAAGTATAGTGGCACCTGAAGAAGGGTTTGGCCGTTCCCTGGAAATGCCACCTACCCTTTATGCTTCTGTATGCATTACTCTGCCTGTAACGTGTTTTCTCCAGCTTCTCCATCCATCACGCTAATTCTAACTCAATTCCTGAAGAATTTCAAGAGCCTACCACTAACTCTCCCAGAGCAGTTCATTAATCCTCTGCTGTCTCACAGTATCTGTGTGTACAATCCCAGTCGTGGCAAGGGGGACGGGGTACCTCGCCAGGAGCTAACAGCCCCAAAATAACAGTAATGTAATGGAGAGTGTGAATGGTAAGAAACTGACCTAGGTGAGTCACTGTCAATTCCTTCCTATCTGTTACCTAACACAGTCACCAAATCCAGCTGATTCTACCTGAAGTATCTCTAAGCACATCCTCTGTCTGCTTGTTTAGAGCAGTATCTTCAAACCTTTTAGGCTATGGGCCACTTAGACAACACAGCTTCTACCACATCTATACCTGGTTATCCTTAGAAACAAAAAAGGCAACAATGTCTGTTGGTTGTCTGTTACCCCTGCCCAAGCTCAGGTTCCCATCACCTCTGGAAGACAGCAATGGCATCCTTCCTTCTTGCAGTCCCACCTCCTGTCCCACTGACTCCCTTCACGGATCCATCCCTGGAAGGCCGCAGAAGCGCCACCATGCTTTGGCTTCTCACTGTCTCACTTACTGTTGGCTTCCCTCTTTTGAAACTTTGAGGTCGATTTGTATTTCTGCTGATAGGGTTATTCAGGTCAGCTCTGCACTGAAAATAAGTAAACGTCTTGAATAAAACATTTTCTTAAACATCTTCTTGAAGGCATCAAAGAGTTGGAAGAGGGAGGAGAGAAGATGGCCTGCCAAGATCTTAGTGAAAACTGGAAGCAGGAAGAGTAATTAGTCATGGAAGCCACTTTGGCTCTAAAGGCTTTGATGGTCTCATGGGTTGACAGGAACAGAAGACAAAGCCTAGGGCCCACCCAAGGTATGAAGTCTAATAGGAAACCTTTTCTCCATAAGGCTACAATGGGTCTACCAAAAATAAAATCATTCCACCCCAGGGACTGCAGCTCAATTTTATATCATCATGAGTTCCAAAAAATTCCAAGCTGTGAATTTAGTTTCAAATGGTCTTGGTCTCCAGTACCCCTAGACATGTGGCAAAAACAAACAATTCCTCTGGAAGGATACGTCTTTATCCTAAGACTTGAAGAATGCTCCCTGAATAACTATCCAAGGGAAGTGAGCAGCTAAGAGCCAAAATGAACCAAAGATAAACAGCAACAAGGCACCATGAAGAAGAACCAGCAGAAACAATACACAATAGAAAAAGACCCACAAAGGCCTGAGATATTGACATTATCACTATTCTTACAATGTTTATGGAATCTTTAACTTATGGCACACTTCTGCATACTAGTATTTTGAGAAGCATGTCTGAAGCCATTAAAAGAACAAGTCAGTAACAGCACTGCAGCACACTCTTCTACATAATAATATCTCAGATTACTTAGAAATGCATTCATAGTCTTCACGCAATTCACTTGGCGCCCCTTCAACATCTGACACTGTTTGAGAGGAGCTGTTTACTTTCTGAACCTTCTCCGTCATGTTCACAAGACACAGTTCTTGCATGCTGCTGTAAACATAACCTCTTTCTTTGGCACTGGCTTGCAGTTACCCCATACCTCTTATCACCAATTTGCAGCAAGTTTTCCCCCACTCTAATGCATTGCACAACCCGCTCAGCAAAATGCTCTAAAATGCTCTACGCTTGATTATAACAAAAGTACTCTACACGTTGATGAAAATTGAATATGGGAGGCCTCATGGTACACCACCTGAGAACTAATGGTCTATGGTTTAGAATCCCAGCTCCCCTCATTCATTCAACAATATGTACTGAGCGCCTACTACCTAAACACACTGTTTCAGATGTAGGGATACAGCTAGTAAATAAGAAAAGTCTCAGTTGCCAGGAAATTTCCTGTTGTAGTTGAAGGAGATAAGCAATAAAAATGTACACAACTCAGTTTCAAATAGTGTTAAGTGTCACAGAGAAAATAACAGTATGATAGTGGAAGGGCTCCCTTAGCTCAGGAGGTCAGAGAGGCCACCTGAGAAGGCAGCCCCTTAGCTAAGAGACTAAAATAACTAATAGTAGCTAACCTTCCAAAGATCTGAGGGAAGGCTGGGCATGGTGATTCATGCCTGTAATCTCAGCACCTTGGGAGGCTGAGGCAGGAGGATTACTTGAGGCCAGGAGTTCAGGACCAGTCTGGGCAACATAGCGAGACCCCCATCTCTTAGAAAAATTTTTAAAAATTATCCAGGCATGGTGGTGCACACCTGTAGTCCCAGCTATACAGGAGGCTGAGGCAAGAGGATCGCTGGAGCCCACTAGTTCAAGGCTGCAGTGAGCTATGGCCGCGCCACTGCACTCCAGCCCGGGTAACAGCGCGAGACCCTGTCTCAAAAAAATAAAATAAATAAAAGAGGGAAAAACATTCCAACAAAGAGAAAAATGAAGACTGAAGAACTGTGGCCGCTCTGAGCTTGCCTTTAGGAACAGAAAAAGCGCAGGGTGGCTGGAACATAGGAATCATGAAGAGGGTGTCATGGGATGAGGGCAAGGAGGAAAATGGGGCCCAGGCCAGTAAGATCATGCAGGTCAGAAAAGGTTTGGATTTTATTCTAAATGCAATGTAAAGCCTTTGGAAGGTTTAACTAAGGACATGACATGAACTTATCTACAGTTCAGCAAGATTCCTCTGCCACTGCTGCAGAGAAGGCGGACTGAAACGGCAAAACTGAACGCCGGGAGACCAAACACGAGGCTACCACAGTGCTCCTGAGAAGAGGATTCAAACAGACACAAGCATGCGGATTCAGGACTTGAAAATGGGATGTGGGGAAGGAGTGGGGAGAAAAAGCATAATCAAGGTTAGTCCCTACGTTTAAGCTGGAGCTCCTGGGTCTATGGTGGTCCATTTTCTGAGATGGGAAGAGGCCAGTTTAGGTTATGACGGGGGATGAGGCAGAGTGCAGGGAGGAAATCAAGAGGCCTGCCTGGGACATCTGAGATGTCTATTAGGTATTCATGTGAAGATACCCGGTGAGAAACTGAATACAGAGCCCGAGAGGAAAGTTAGAGCTGAAGTTAGACATTTCTCAATCATCACTGTAAAACGGTTAAAAAAAAAAAAAAAAAAGCCATGTAGGTAAAGTAAATGTAATTGTAGAAGATGATCCTGGACAGAGGCCTGGGGCATTCCAGCGTTTCCAGACAGAGCAAAAGAGGAGGAGCCTGTGCCTAAGGAGTGGCTGGTGAAGCAGAAGGACGACAAGAAGCAGAAAAAAGGAGCCCCCTGCATTTAAAAACGTGAGCACCGCCAGCGATGCTGAGTTGAGCAGTTTCCTTGGTGTGCTGCAGGTGAAAGCTGGATTGGAGTAAGTTAAGGAGACCATGGCAGGTAAGTTGAGGGTTGGCGGGTAGGGTGTCTGCACAGAAACAGGAGACCTCACCTGTAGACAAGGCCTTTCACTCCTGCTATGAAAAGGAACAGGGCAGGTGTGGTTGCTAACACCTGTAATCCCAGCACTTAGGTAATCTGAAGCAGGACTGCTTGAGACCAGGAGTTTGAGGCAGCAGTGAGCTGTGACCACACCATGCACTCCAGCCCAGGCCAAAAAGCAAGACCTCATCAAGGAAAAAAAAAAAAAAAGGAACAGAAAACCTGAGAAGACAGTACAATGCGAGACTAAGGGTGAAGGAGAGCTTCTGTTGTTGTAGTTTATTCTGCTTTCAAGATGGGAGGCCCCAGAGCGGTGAGCCATGTCAGTGGAAGGTACTGCAATGGTGGGAATCGTCTCTCTCTGCACTATTCAATCCAGCAACCACTAACCACATGTGGCTAGTGAGCACTTGATATGAGAAACTGAATTTTAAGTTTTATTAGCTGAAATTTAAATTGCCATATGTGGCTAGCAGCTACCAAACCAGGCAGGGCAGCCCCTCCAGCATGACTGTAGACTGACAGACCCTGCTGTCCAAAATTTAAATGGGATGGTGGGAAGAGCAAAAGCTGATGGCTTCTATTTGTTCAATCAATGCTTTCTAAATGAGGTTATATGCTGAAGGGAGGATGGGTGGACAGGACACTAGGTGGAAGTTGAAGGAGAGGGGACAAGGAAGAAATGACTTCAGAGAGTACAGAACATATTAAAGGAGGCAGTAACTCTTCCGGGTCGAGTGTCATTTGAGATTTGTGGCAAATTTTAAAGTAACCCTGGTCAGAACTGCTGACTTTTCTCTGGCAAACATCAACCACTTGGTCCTTCAAAGGTGGCCTCAAACAAACTACTCTTTCAACCATCTCCTGACATTCCCATTATGTTCCTCTGTGGTTTTCAATTTTCTTGGCTGCAGGACCTTTTTTAACCCCTTTACATATTATATTCTGTGCCCCAGTTAAAAAAAAAAAAAAAAGGGAGAGGACAAAAACAAGGCTGTTCTGGAGGAAACTGAGGTAGGACTAAATTCCCTCACCTGCTCAGTCCCCTCCCACCAGCCCCTGAGGCACATCTAAGGAACCTCAGGGCTTGAAACCAAAGATTTACCCTGATGGGTGTTTCTCAGACTTAAATATGCTGACAATCACTGTGTCTTGTTAAAATGTACATTCTGCTCCACTAGGTCTGCAGAGGCCCAAGCTCTGCATCTGTAACATGTTCCTGGGTACTGCCACTGTGGCCACAGCCAAAGCCAACTACTTACATTCTCCACGCTGCTTGGTTTTGCCGGCTGTCAGACCCTCGGCTGCATATGCCTTTCCCCACTGTATTAGTCTGTTCTCACGCTGCTATGAAGACATTCCTAAGACTGGGTACTTTACAAAGGAAAGAGGTTTAACTGACTCAGTTCTGCAGGGCTGGGGAGACCTCAAGAAACTTACGATCATGGCAGAAGGGGAAGCCCCTTATTTAAAGCCACCAGGTCTCGTGAGAACTCACTATCACGAGAATAGGATGGGGAAAACTGGCCCCATGATTCAATTATTTCCAGCTGATCCACCTACAACACCTGGGGGTTATGGGTACAATTCAAGATTAGATTTGAGTGGGGACACAGCTGAACCATATCACCCATCTTCTGCAGCTGGGAGATTCTATTTAATCTTCAAGGTCCTCCGCATTGTTACCACCTCTCAAGGCTTCTCCAAGTCCCCCAGGCAGAAGTAATCATGATCCAGTCCTGGTTAGCACCTTGGCCCCATCTCCAACCACTATATATCCCCGCCTCTTGCTGTGCTCCAGCCATGCCAGCTTTCCTGCAGTTGCTGTAACAGGCCGAGCAAGCACCAGCCTCAGGGCCTTTGCACAAGCTGACCCCTCTGCCTGAAATGCTCTTCTCCCAAATTGCCTCCTGCCTAAACCCTTCACTGACTTCATGCCTTTGCTCAATGTGCGGCACAGTCTATTCAATACCCTCCACCCCCAGCATTCTAGACACTGTAGTTATTTATACATATATTTACTTTATGTCTGTGTCCCCTGTAGTTATGCACAATTTGAGGGCAAGGTCCACAATATATTCATTTTGCATCTGAAGCATCTTGCAGTGTCTCCATATTTAAAGACAAGGTGAAATATCAAGCCAATAGCTGACACAACTTGCAACTAATGAATGTGAATTAGATTTCTGACACTTCAAAGAACCTAATCGCTAGTGGAAGTGTGAAAAATACAAGAAAGAACATAACAAAATAGATACAGAAAGTAAAGCAAGGGCACAAGGATAACTCTAAAATGATAATTCATAACTCAAAAATACACAAGGATGCCAAGTACAATGGTGATGTTCTACTACGAAACAGGATAAAGTAACCACTGATTTAGCATACAATCTGATAATTTGCTACATCTTAGCATTTAAAACATTAAAAAAAATAGCATAGGCATGGTAGCTCAAGCCTCTAATCCCAGCACTTCAGGAGGCCGAGGTGAGAGGATTGCTTGAGGCCAGAAGTTTGAGACCAGCCTGGCCAACATAACAAGACTCTGTCTCTATTTTAAAGAATAGTAATAATGACAGCTAGCATATTAAGAACTTACCATGTGCCAGCAACTATTTAGGCATCTTACAGGTATAAATTTATTTAATCCATATAACAAACTTCCAAAGTAGGTACTGTTATTACCTTCTTTTATAAACAAGGAACTGAGAGGCAAAATAACTTGTTCAAGGTCACATAGCCAACCGAACACTGACTCCACAGCTCTTAATCACTGTGCCCAGGAAGCTGAAAAACGATAAACATTTAGAATTGCAAAGCTTAGCTGCAGGTAAGTTACTGTTTTAAAACTCCCTACAACATTTTTCATAAACAAATTATGTATTGGTTCTCACTCTACATGCTCTGAACATTAACAATGAGTTTCTTTCTATAAAGGGAAATATAGTTTTTCAAGTAGTTTTCTCCCGTGTTAACAGCTAATACTCTGTCCATCCAAGAACAGCTCTTAAAATTAAGAAAATAAAAGAACTCAAAGCAATGAATGACTCCTGAGCTTGGCCCAGGCAGCACAGCTCAGTGGCTAAGGGAACAGCTGTGAATCTCAAGTACTAGGCACTGTGACCAAGGCGGTAATCAATTCAGCCCATGCGTGTTCCCCCCAGAGTATTCTTCCTGGCTGCTGCGTGCTCCCCCCACTTTCTCACCCCACACTATCCCCATCTTATTCTTGCAAGGGTTCTTAATGGGGTCCCATGAACTCCCAAGTGGTCCATGGATAGAATTAAAGGGATCCTTGAACTTGGTAGGACATATCCTTTGTATTTTCATTTATTCCTTTAAAAGCCTCATTCTGAAAAGGAGTCTATGGCCTTCACTGGACTGCCATAGGAGTCCCTGGTACAAAAACGAAAAGAAATAAGGATAAAGGCAGATACAGGGAAATAAGCTAGGGGGTTTCAATATCAGTCGAGGAAAGAGGGAAACAAATCTGGTTAGGAGTGGCAGAAGTGAGAAGGAAACGAAGAGAGGAGTCAAGGAAACTACCCAGGTATTCCTAACAAAATGGCATCTTTCACCTTCCTTCTACTTACTTTCCAAAAAAGAGGAGTTGCCTCTACTTCCACTCATTCGCTCCTTAAGTCTTTAAGCTTTCACACCCGCCCCCAACCCCAATCACTTTAGCACAAGCACAGCCATGACTCTCAAGCACTTGGGAGCATCTAATTCTGCCCACCTCTGTTTCCTCTTCCTGTTTCTTCTTCCTCGGTCCTTCCCTCAAAGCCAAGTGTCCCCAGTTCCCCGCTCCTCTGGTGGAGATCTGACTTACCAATTCTGTACACACAGGTCTCAATGGTCTATCCCAGCCCTAGTGGCTCCCAAGCTCCAATCACACCTTTCCAGCATTGCACATGGTAGTGTCACTGCAGGATCCACCCACCACCACCTGCAATTCCACATTCTTGAATCTAAATTGCTCGTCTCCCTTTCCAACCTACAATTTCTTCTCCCAAATTTTCTAATCTATCATGGGGCCACCATTCTTCTAAGGGCCCATCACATACAGTTGGGGCTGGGGGGAGGGATCCTTAGTGGCAAAGTTCTTCCTTCCACTGCTACGTAGCCTATGGACCTGCAGCATCGGCACCACCAGAGAGTACGATAAATGCAGTCTCAGGCAGCACCCTCACTGGATCTGCTGAATTAGACTCTGCATTTTAATTTGTATTGTTTCTTATTTAGTTGGAGCCTCCATCTGTCACCCAAGCTAGAGTACACTGTACAACCATGGCTCCCTGCAGCCTGGACCTCCTGGACTGAGATGATCCTCCCACCTCAGCCTCCTGAGGAATTCAGGCTACAGGTGTGTGCCACCATGCCCATCTAAGTTTTTACATTTTTTTGTAGAGACAGGGTCTTGCTATGCTGCCCAGGCTGGTCTCAAAATCTTGGCCTCAAGTGATCGTCCTGCCTCAGCCTCCCAATGCATGGCTAGGATTACAGGCATGAGCCACTTGCCCAGCAGCAGAGTCTAATTCAGCAGACTTTTTTTTTTTTTTAAAGTCCCCAAGTGATTGATATGCACCTTAAATTTTGAGAAACAGGGATCTGGTTCTTTTAATATATCACCATCCAAACTGCATTTGAACTTTATTACTTTTAGGCATCATTTACCGAATCCTTATGATGTGCTAATTACAGTGCTAAGCCTTAAATACAGTATCTCATTTAACCCCCAACCCTGTGAATCATAATCATTATCTCCATTTTAAGAATGTAAAAATTGAGGCTCAAGTGACTAGATCCCCTGCTCAAGCCCATCAATGCCAAAGTTAGCATTTGAACCTCATCTGTCCAACCACAAACCACTTTTGCCAAATTGTACCAATTCCCTTCAATTCCAAAATTTGTATTTCGAAGGCTATGCTGGCAGAATTAATTACTCTGGTTGACTGCATTTTCTAATCAACTTAAAGAAGATTTTGGTGGTTTATTATAATTATTGCCGGCAACCTTTCTAAAGGCACAGCAGATCAGGATACCCTGGAAATAGAAATTATTGACCTGACATGGGCATCATTCTGAGTACTGAAGTTTAGTAACTCTAAGTACTAAGTGACACTAAGTACTAACTATAAATACTTCGAGTTCACTCTGAAGTATCTGACAAATGGAGGGGAAAATGTATTCTGTTCTCTGGTCATAATCCCAAGTTTTAGGGAGTATAAAATGACTTCCCTAATAAACTTTCTGTATGTCTGCTTGGTGTGTTTCTTTCCTCTGAAGATTAAAAAGAACAAAAAAATAGTCTGAGGAGACTAGTTCTTGAATGAATGGTAGCTGGGTTCCACTCAAGAATTTCATCTAATGTCTAATTTTAATTTTAATGTAATTGCCTTATTATGTCCTATTCAGTCAAAGTCATTTCACAGTCACTCACATCACTTTAAAACTTAGTTTCCTTATCTTCTTTCAGTGCCCAAATAAAAACCCATGAACCTAAAAAAAAAAAAAAAAAAAATTATGATGCATCCAATAATATGGTCTTTATTCCAAAAACCAGAGCCTGCGGAGAATACAATCAAAGCCACTGATGCTCCACCAAAGACACCATGCATTCTCCAGTCCACACACAACACAGCACACGGTGTTCCTCAAGCTGGCCCTCACAGATCCCCACAGTAAGGACCCACGGATGTCCAGAACCATCCAGCTCTATTACTAGGACAGAGACCTGCCTGACACTGCCTGGCAGGCCCTTTCCCCTCTCTGGGGACTGTTCTTTCCCCAACGCCAACAGGCAAGCGCTGCCATGTTTTTATAACTGTTTAGTCCAAGGGATGGCCACAAATGACCAAAGCCAGACCAATCCCAAATGGAATCCTTCCATGGTATTTTTATAACTGAATTAGAGACAGGAAGCCCTTTTTGGAGAGCAGAAATGACAAAATATGAAATACAGGAACCGTTCATTCCCTGCTCTGTGGAGGAACCAGCCAGCTATGAAGGAGAACTGAGCCAAAGGGTACAGAAAAGTCCCACGCACTCACACACCCACACACTCAGGCACCCAGCTCTTCACATGGTTCCATAACCAGCCTTTCCTTCTACTGTGATAGGCCCCCCAAACCCCTCAATACCTGACATTTTTGCCAAAGCTCATTTGAACTTCTACAGCTTTAAACCAAAAGCCTCTAACATCAATACTTAGCTACTTCTAAATAGTATATATTTTAAACAAGTTTTATGTGCTTTAAGATTTTTCTATACGGATAATGTTTTCCTTTGGATATTTAAATAGGTTTTAAAATACTAATTTCTAAAAGGCTCACATTTCACTGTGGATAAAAATCTTTTAGAATATCTATTTGAAACAAGTCTTGGCTCATATCATTCAACATGCTCCCCATACTATTAAAATATCATCTTAAGACGCTTACTGCTTGATCATTTTTAGTTTAATTCTAAATGTAACAAGACAAAACTGCCTTCAGTCTTTTCCTTTATGTATTCAGTTATATTCTCTGCTTAAAATACTTAAAAATTGGCACTGATCCATTCACTGATGGGTATTTTAAGTTAGAAAGCAGTAACATCTCAAATTAACCACACAATGGCAGGCTTACTCCCGACGATGAACATTGCCCAAATCAAGATTTTCATTACCACCTCAATGGACTTGAACATTTTCACCTTAATTGCAAGTTGTTATGTTTCAATCAAATCGACTTTGGCTTAATAGACTGCAATGCAGTTCAGCTACATTCAATATAACAAACTCTTAGTTCGCAGTCTCTTAAAATCACCATAGATTTCCTTCTCCTCTAGTCAAGGTCTTGAAAATTCCCTGAATGCTGCTGCATTTGGAAGGTTATAATAGTAAGACAACTTTTATATATAGTATTCTACAAATCCTAGTATAACACTGTGCACCTAGTAGACTGAAAACACAGACTTTTGAGTTAGACTTGGAAATCATCCAAACAACCTCAGTTCACAGGTGCAAACACTGATGCCAAAACCTGACCTTAACATGCCCAAGGTCAACAGTTAGAGTTTAAGAAAAATTTAAAGCGCAGATCCAATGAACGTTTTACCACAGGACGCGGAAGATGCTCATATACAACACCATGCTTGTTTGTTCTTAAGACTGCTGACGTTATTTATTCTTACATTATACTATAAACTTTGGTGCACAGAAGGTCATATAAAACCTTAGTAACACATTTACCTAATATCAGACACTGTCACCTAAAATGAAATCAAACCAGAAATACACAGCATCTAAGTGCTTAGATTTCATGTTTATATTACACCTCCATTCTTTTTTCAAAAATATACTAAAGAAAATAGACATTTTGAAAAAGAAAGCTGTGAAACAGACCTCTCTTATGTCAACTCAGAGCCCTCAAAATAAAGATATTTGGACAAAAATATTAGAGGTGTTTTAGCAATCCTTCCCATAGTAGCTAACACTGTATGTGCCCAATATATATCTGTTGATTGAGTAACATGCTTACATTTATATGAAATGGAAACTTCACTCCTCTGGTTGTGGATACTTAGAATCGCTAACTTCTCTTGAGAGCAAAAGAAAAATAACACCAAATGTACTATTTACAAGTCATACACTACGAAGCACTTTAGTTAAATATTTCCAATTAGCAAGAAACTCTAAAACAAATGTAGCAATTCATAAATGTAAGGTAGCAACATAAGTTTTTACAGTAAAACATACACAATTACAATATTTTTAAAGGCAAACTGGAATTCAGACGAGTTCCCAGAAAGCACACTCTTTTTCCGCAGCATATTGTTGACACCACCTTACTAAATTAAACCCCGAGACAGAAACATTCTCCTGACCAAAACACCAGAACTCCAAAGGAGATAAAGGCACATGAGTAATATGATATGAGTAAGCACTACAGTATTCGTCCTTTTTTTAATTATAAGTTTCTATTCTAGTAATAAGGGACCCAAAAACTAATAACGTAAAGAATAAAAAAGCTTAACAAAATTATACGTAACTCTACATTGTAAACGTATTACCTAGGAAAAACTGCATTTCATTTTCTGTAATAAAACTTGAGAGAGGAGTTTTTGGTGCAGTAATGCATGCTCTTGTAACAACTTACAGTCCCAAATAGCTAAAGAAGTTGTCAGGAAGTTACAATGAACTTCAGTGAATCAGTCATTAAGCTGGATAAAAATAATCATTTCTCAACTTCTTCAAAAACACTCACACCATGCAAACACGATCGATCCTGATACTGTTTCGCCCTTCCCCCTACGCAGCTTGGGGAAGAAAAATACAAAAACGATGCTTTTAGGCATTTTAAACAACTTCACTACATTGAGAGTGTGTTTTTTTCCAAAAAGCCAGCATGGTTTTCTGTCATTTCCACTACGCTGAAAAGGACATATAGACATCCATCGAAATTAAAAGCAGGGAAAGCGGACTTACACTTTTCCCCAGATGCTAAGTGACTGCAGTGACTAAGGTCATGGTCAAAATTCACAGCTCATTTAAACTTTCCTGGCTGAGCCAACAGCTCCGATCATGTTTCCTGATCCTATCTAAGTGGATTAAAACTGCAGGAGTTTCTCGCTGTCAGATCAGCAGGAGGCTATTTCAGACCCTCAAACCGCAGTCCGCATAGCCGCAGCGGCGCATCCTCCAACCCCGACTGTGCGTGACGCTAACCTTTCCACGCGTTCTTCTCTAGCCTTTCCCACACCCCACACAGCGGCTGCGCCCAACTCGGGACCCCCTCCGCCCGCGCCCTCCGGGACCCCCGCCTGCTGTCCCTGCCCCGGCCGCCCTTCCGCAGTAGGCGACTTCTGCCCGACTCCTCAAAGTGGGGGGAGGCGACGAAGGGAGGAAGACTCCCCGCCAAGGGCTCTCCAGCCCGCACAGCGGCAGGGCGATGCGGGAGAAGCGCAGGGATGCCGCCCGACGCCAGAGCCATATTTACATCGGCTGCTGCTTTGCCAAAAAGCCGACTTGTGCCCAGTAATATTGCCTTTAAAGGAAAAAGAAAGGGCCTAAGCACTAAAGCTGCTGCCCCAAATCTGCTCGCGCTCCGGTATCCTCGCCCCAGTGTCCCAGTGGGAGGTTCGCACGCGCCCAGCCCGGGACAGGTACACCTGCCCGCCGGCGGAGGACGCGGGCGCCGCGCCGCCCCCACACCGGGCAGCGGTCGCCGGGACCCGGCCCCCAGCTGCTCCCGCCCGGGCTGACAGCCGAGGCGGCTCCATGCCCCGCACAAACTTCCCACCTCCCAGGCAGCGCGGACCGACCCGCGGGCGGGCGGACTGGGGGCGGCACTGGCACCCACCGTGAGACCCACATGCACACGGGACCCCCGTCCCGCACCTGGCCCTAGATCTAAAGGGGACGCAAGTGGTGCCTGGGCGGCCTGGAGGGCTGGGGGCAGACGCCGCGGGGCTGGGGGCTCCGAGGCAGGCGAACAGCCGGAGGGCCGGGGCTGGCTCCGGCTCCCCGCCCCGCAGCAGCTGCAGCCGGAGGAGGAGGGGAACGAGGAGGAAGAGGAGGAGGAGGAGGAGGAGGAGGAAGGGGACCGCGCGCCGCAGCCGAGCCCTTACCGAGTGGTTTACTCCCCACATCAGGACGCTGAGCAGCGGGTCGCTGGCCCGAAACAGCTTTACTTTCTGCGCTACGAAGTGCTTCTTCTTGGTCTTGGTCTTGCTCGCCAGGACGGAGGACCCTAGGTTGCCAGGGGTCGCCATGGCCGCCTCCTATGTCCCCTCCACCGCCGCGCTCCCGAGGCCGGGGACCCGCCCTCTCTACACCCCGGCCCGGGGAGGCAGCCGCATCCCCCCGGCGGCGGCCCCGGCGCGCCGCGCTCCGCTCCGCCCGCCGCCGCTGCCGGCGCGCTCGGCCCCGCTCGGCTTGCTCCGCCCGCTCGGCCCGGCAGGCTGCGCTCGGCTCGCGCCCCGGCCGGTACCCCACGCCCGCCGCGGCTCCGCGCTCAGCCCGCGGCTGGACCCGGCGCGCCGCGAGCGGCTTCCGCGTTGGGCGCCGGCGTCATGACGCAGGGGGCGGGTGGGCGGGAGGTGGCTGCGGCGCCGCGGGCGGGGCACTGGGTGCGGGGCGCGGGGCGCGGCAGCTGGACCGTTAGGCTGTGCCCTCCCGCCCCGGCTTCGCTGCAGCCGGACCGCCGCCTGTGCGCGGGCGAGCTCCGGGCGTTCGCTCCTGGCCCGCGGAGGAGGCCGCGGGTTGCGAGCGGGGAACCTGGGGACCCCGGCCGGGCGTCCCCTGCTGCTCCCCGAGGAGGGAGAGGACAGGGTGGACAGAGTGAGGAGGTTGGGCAGAGGAGCCCCCAGGTGTCGATCAGCTGAAGGAGGGAGGCTCACGCGCTCACCCACGCCACGAGTCAGGAGACCCAGCCAGGTGTGAAATGCTACAGGGAGACTAGGGCTTCCCAGCACCGAGGGGAAGGACCGGGGCACGTTGCCGGGTCAGTCCCTGAAATGAACTTAATACCTTTGTGCCATTAACGGTCTGGCCTTTCAGACCCTCGATATGGGCCTCCTGGAATCATTCAAGAGGGAGACTCCCACCTAATAGGCTGGGCTGTCACTGCCAACCCACTCCGTGCCCGGGGCAGCACCCTGGGACCCTCATTGAGAGCCATTGGCTTAACCAGGAGAATCATGCCCTAAAGTGCACCTTCTTCCGATCCATCACTATGGTCCTTGCCATCCCTGCCTGTTTTCCAGTGCACTGACCGTCCATGGAAATCTTCACCGTCTTCATCCAGATACACCTAAATGTAGCCCTTATTATACTGAGAATACCTGGCCTACCTCAGGAAGCTGCCATTCCAAGTATGTCTAAAACCCTGCTGTCCCCGTATCGTCCCTGCAGTCGTCATTCTGTGCTATGTATTTACTCGGACACAGACCTCCAGTCCTCACTGAATAGGTTCTTGGAAACTGTCACCTTAAGCAAAACACCATATAACAAAACCAAATTTGCCATAGGCTGACATAAAAAAGAGTTAAGTTCCTACAGCTTTCTTTCTGGTCACAAAAACATCACCGAATTTCGAAGTAAACACTCAAAACACTTCTAATATTAAACATTAAAATAAATGTGAGCTATACCTCTTTTTTATTTTTATTTTTTCCCTTGAGATACGGTCTCGCTGTGTCACCCAGGCTGGGGGGTGCAGTGGTGCAATCACAGCTCACTGCAGGCTCCACTTCCCCGGACTCAGGTGATTCTGCCACCTCAGACTCCCCAGTAGTTGGGACTACAGGTGTGCACCACCAAGTCTGGATAAACTTTTTGTATTTTTGGTAGAGATGGGTTTTCACTGTGCTGCCCAGGCTGGTCTTGAACTCCTGGGCTTGAGGGATCTGCCCACCTCAGCCTAAAGTGCTGGGAATACAGGCACCAGCCACTGCACCCAGCCCACCGGCATTTTTAAAAGATTGATAAAAACTAGATAATGGTTTGCCAAATTTCTGGTGAGTCAGTGAGCGATGGTTGCTGTGGTGCTGGGTTAAATCAAGGAATAAGTGTTTGCAGAGCAAAAGTTGTCAGGAGGACCTGCTGCTACCATGAGATTCAAAAACAATCACAAATATGGTAGCTGAGTGCTCTCCTATCTTGTTTATTGTCATGCATTTTTATGATTAATGTACACTTACATATTTTTATTTTACAGTCATTTGTTTCATGAATTTATTCATTTTTCCAACTCATTTATTCCAGTTCAAGGTCACAGACACTGGGAGCCTATCCCAGCAGCTCAGCTTGGGCAAAAGGTGGGAACCATCCCTGGATAGAATGCCATTCTATTGCAAGACACACCCACCCACACACACATACCCCTATTCTCACTTAAACTGGGACCATGTAGGAAGGGGGCAGTGGTTCATGCCTGTAGTCCCAGCACTTTGGGAGGCATGAGGCAGGTGGACTGCTTGAACCCAGGAGTTGGAGACCAGCCTGAGCAATATGGTGAAATCCCATCTCTACCATAAATACAAAAATTAACCAGACATGGTGGTACGCACCTGTAGTCTCAGCTATTCAGGAGGCTGAGGTAGGTGGATTGCTTGAGTCCAGGCAGTCCACCTACAGTGGAGGTGTAGTGAGCTGGGATCATGCCACTACACTCTAGCTTGGGTGATAGATGGAGACCCCATCTCTTAAAAAAAAAAAAGAAAACTACTGATACCATGTAGACAAGCCTATGAACTGAACATGCATGTCTTTAAGATGTGAGAGGAAACTAGGGTACCCAAAGAAAACTTGCAGACACGGGGAGAACCTGTAAATACAAACAGTGGTCCTGGCCCGAAATCCATTTCTTTTCTCATCAACATTATAACAAAACAGCGTTGAACAAAATGACATTATTTGAGGACCTGCTGTATGTTGTCTGTTGTCATTATCACTCCACTCAAATATAGTAGATACCTTCTGTGCCCTTGGCAGACTGCTTGGTCCTATCAGGGAGATGAAGGATGACAGGCCATTATCCCTTGAGAATCTTGAGTCTCCTCAGGGGTTAAGGGGAGGTCATGTAGTCACCTTCATTTGCTCCTATTCTTTCTTTGACTGTTTTTTAAACACAAGTTTACCCCCAAAGTCCCCTCATAGTAATTTCCTGCTTGCTTTCATCCAAAATGATATCTGCTTCTCCAGCATCAACCATCACTACTCTTAGTGGTTTAAAAAAAAAACCCCAAACCTAAATTTTTAGTGAGACAACACGGGACTGAGCTGTAGCTCTCCCACTTACTTGAGCACATCACTTACCCTCTCCCAGCCTCGGGTTCTTTATGTTAACAATAGGTATCATCAGACACAAATGTCACTTTAGGAACTATTTTGAACCTGGTAATATAATCCTGCCCTACCTACTTTATAGGATGTTTGTTAGAATCAAAACCAACAGTAGATAATGGCCATGAAAGCCCTTTGTAAACCAGACAACACAATAGAAAACGTAGCGTGCTTGCAAGTAACTCATAAACTCTCCCCTGACCTCAGAGAAGTGCCTGGTTGCACATTTGTACATTATTTGTCCACAGGCATCTTTTAAAAGTGTCTAAAACCATCTGGGCGTGGTGGCTGATGGCTGTAATCCCAGCACTTTTGGGACACCAAGGTGGGAGAATCACTTGAGAGAAGGAGTTCAAGAGCAGCCTTGATATAATAGTGAGATCTAATCTCTACAAAAAAAAAAAAAATTTAAATGAGCTGCACGTGGTGGTATGCACCCTGTGGTTCCAGCTACTTGGGAGGCTGAGGCCGGAGGATCACTGAGGCTGCAGTGAGCTGTGACTGCACCACTGCACTCCAGCTTGGGCAACAGAGCAAGACCCTATCTCAAAAAAAAAAAAAATTTAAAACCAAGTTTGACATATTTCCCCATCCCACAAGTTACTTTATTTCTTGTATTATGTTGGAAATGGCATTCATATCACTCAGTTACCCGAGCTGGAAGTTCTTTTATTTAACAAATTTTCATTGACCAGGCTTGAAGGCTTGCCATCATCATCAGTTATCGCTTTTCACCACCACCCAACCTAAACTCCTTTACTGGATCCTGCCCTTGAAAACAATTAGACTCAAAAATTCTCTCTTCCCTGATGCTTTCCTGATCCTCCTAATTCAAATTAATCCTTCCACCTCAGTGCTTCCATAGCATTTATTTGTTTCATAATGGCTATATTATACTTAATTTTATATTAATAATGCAAGACAACAGGCTTGCTGCACCTGCCAAAAAACTGAATTTAGTGATGATGGAGTGCTGAATGAGCCTAGAGGAAGAAGAGATGGATACCTGTTGTCAGGAGAGCCTCCTCCTTAGGAAAGCAGCAATCTGTGGGTGGGTGCAGAGGCCAATAGCACCATGTGAGGGACAGATAGCGGCGTAGTGTGGTATTTTTAGGTAGTTATGAGGAGACTTGCAGATAGTTATAAGGAGACTTGTCCTTTCAAAGGACAGAATTTCTGGTGATTTCACATGTTTTGAATGGCATCTAACACAATGCCATTCACAAATACATCATTAAATTATTTATTTATTTGTTTATTTAATTTAATTTTTTTGAGACAGGGTTTCACTCTGACACCCAGGCTGGAGTGCAGTGGCAAGATCACAGCTCATTGCAGCCTTGAACTCCTGGCCTCAAGCCATCTCCTACCTCATTAAATGATTTTGCCAATAACCTTTCACATTAGCTTTGTGGTCTGTGGAGGGTGTGTGTGATGCAAGAGTTCTAGAGTCACAGAAATGACCTTAGGTCATGCCTGTCATCCCAGAGCTTTGGCAGGCCAAGGCAGGAGGATTGCTTGAGCCCAGGAGTTTGAGGTTACAGTGAGCTATGATTGTGCCACTGCACTCCAGCCTGGGCAACAGAGTGAGACTGTCTAAAAAGAAAAAAGAAAAAGAAAGAAGAACGAAGTGACCTCAAAATGTGTAATCCAATTCTCAAATTGTATGCATTAGATAGGCAATTGAGATCTAGAGAAATGTAATAAGTAATTTCTTGGGCAATAAGAAACTTTGAAGGCAAGGACCGTGGTGTACCTGCTTCTAGGGCCTCTCAGTGAACCCTGAATACTCCCTTTCCCATAGCACCTGTGGTGAAATTTTGGTGAATAAAGAAAACCAAATTTTTTATCTCTCATAACAAAATTACATGTAAAGTTTGCATAGCCAGAAAATGTTTTGTGCAAGGTTCCATTCAGAAATACTTTGTTAGGAAATTAGGTTGGACATAATATTTAAACTCGAGGGCTAGATACTACATGTAGATTTAGCCACCTAGCAGTTTGATCACTGTTTTCCTTTGGAGTTTGCATGCTAATGAGACAAAGTTACGTCCTGCTTGCTCTTGGTTCAGCCCACCTGGTTCAAGCTGCTTACCTTATCGAGGGTTGAAGAACCCAAACCATCCACATTTGCCAAAGGTCTGGAAGAGAGGCATAGCTGGAGAAGGAAGATCAAGGGAGTGTGACTTCAAGAAGAGCATGCGGTTGTGTCAGTCAAGAAGAATGCCATGCCCTCCTCAACAGCCACACCCTTTTGCATTTGGCCTGATGGCATGTTACTCATCCAGACAGCAAACCCATCACAAAGGGAAGAAAGGCTCCGGCAGCCAAGTTCACTAAGAAGAAAGAAGGACATGTCAAGAGGATTTAAAAGGTTCACAATACTGACTTGGATTATTTATTTATTTATTTATTTATTTATTTATTTATTTATTTATTCTTGAGATAGGGTCTCACTCTGTGCCCCAGGCTGGAGTACAGTGGCATAATCATGGCTCGTGGCAACCTCAATCTCCTGGGCTCAAGTGATCCTCTTGCCTCCGGCCTCCCTAATAGCTGGAACTACAGGTGCACACCACATGCCCAGATAATGTTTGTATTTTTTGTAGAGACAAGGTCTCGCTATGTTGCCCAGGCTGGTCTGGAACTCCTGGTCTCAAGTGATCCCTGCCCTTGGCCTCCCAAAGTGATGGGATTACAGGCGTGAACCACTGTGCACAGCCCCCAATACTGACTTGTTTATGCTTCTTACTGTTGTGGTTTGGTTTTTGCTTACATTTACTGTAATCAACCTTATTTAGTATCATAAAACTGTATGGTGTAAATATTATGTTGTCTAAGGCATACAAGACAAAAAGTAGAGGTTGAATAGGGTAGATGCTCTGATTTTTTTATATTACCCTTTTTAATAAAAAAAAATACTATCAATTGAATAATTCCAATTCCAATTCTTCCTTGAGAAAAGGAAACTGGTAGCTTTTTTGACTTAGTGCTATTTGGAAGCTTTGTGCCTTTCTTTGCTTCATGAAGACATCAGAGCAAGATGTGAGACAATTCCATTCAGTCTTCTACAATGTCACCCTGAGCTTTGCCTTGCAAAATTATTATGTTGAAAGACCATTCTGAAAGTGCATAAACTGTCAAATCTCACCAAAAGGCAATAAGTAAGCCACAAATGCAATCAATGGGCTCCAAAAATTCAACTGTGACATGTGAGTTACTTTTGGGGGGATAAGTTTTGACATGATGCAGCACAGCTTGCTGTCTGGGAGTTCCAGGGGTCTGGCTAACCTATCCAAACCCTTCCTGGACTGGCTGTGGTTTGGCGCCAGCCAGTTGGGGTTTTCCACTCCAATTTAAATATTGATGATGATTCTTCTGGCTTCTGTAGCTGGCTGGGACTTCCTGCACGGTGGCAGCCACTCCAGGAATCTACCAGTTAGTTGGCACCTATCTGGTTAGCCAGACTTGGGGAGATTGGACTGGGAGAATATGGAGTAAAAAGTGGGTAATGCACAGACTAACCATTCCCCAGACCACCCCACCTTCTCCAATCCCCAAGCAGCAGCATGAGAACTTGAGCTAGCCTTCCCCACTGGAAGACAGGAAGCTGTGTGAAGGACATTATATCTTGATCATATATACCTTCATATATATGAAAGGTTTCTTTATTATAGAAATGGAAATTTCAACATTGGGAGAGCACGTGGTGGAATATAATGCATCCAATAAACATATTTTCACAGAAAGTGTAATGACAAAATAATCATGATATTAATATAAGTGAAAAAATAGGATACACATTGTATATATGCTATGGTTTTAATATTATAAAATAAGCCAGGCACGGTTGCTCACACCTATAATCTCCGCACTTTAGGGGGCCATGGTGGAAGGATCGCTTGAGGCCAGGAGTTCAAGACCAGCCTGGGCAACATAGTGAGGCCCTATCTTTACAAAATAAAAATTAAAAATTTTGAAAAAGTAAAAAGTATATTATAAAATGTGTATGCATGTAAAACACTGAAAGAAAACACAGCATACTTTTGACAGTGCTATATCGGGGTGCAGTTAGGGTTATGGATGATTTTTTAAATATATTTCTGCATTTTCCAAATGCTGTAAGATGCATGTGTTACTTTTATAATAATGTTTTTAATGCAACTATCTTTCCTAGTTAAATAAGTAACACAATAATGTCGTTTAACATACTAACCCAATTCCAGTAAGAGACAAGCATTTTCACTTGTTCCTTGCCATTTATAATAGTCGTTGTATGATTGAGGCAATGGCAAACTAAGCCTGTAGTAAACAGACCATTTTCCTATATGTAGGTAAAAGGGAACCTCCCGTGTTCACAAACAGTCCTTATGCAAATGGAAGTTTACAAATTGTTTATCTATTGGGCATCGTCTTCCCAATGCATAGAGCCTATGAGTTTTTCGGGGACCTAGAAAAAATTTGAGATGTGAAAACAAAAATTTTGATTCCAAAAGAAAACTGCAAAAGTGATAGCAATAATAACATTTGACTAAATGTTGCCAAAACATAATACTGCCAAGTTTATTAAATTTGAATTTAGTATTTAAAAAGTCATTACATATATAAACAATTTGTGAGTTAGCTTTTCTTATGTTACAAGCGTGCATAATGATTGATAAAAAGATAGTATATAGTCAATCAAAAATTAAATGTTTTCCTGGACATGGTGGCTCATGCCTGTAATCCCAGCACTTTAAGAGGCTGAGGTGGTAGGATTGCTTGAGCCTAGGAGTTAGAGACCAGCCTGGGCAACATAGGGAGACCCTGCCTCTACAAAAAAAAAATATATATATATATATATTATCCAGGCATGGTGGCATGTGCCTGTGGTCCCAGCTACTCGAGAGGCTGAGGTGTGAAGCTCACTTGAGCCTGGGAGATTGAGGCTGCAGTGAACTGTGATCAGTAGCACTCTAGTCTGGGTGGATTAAGATTCTGAATTTAAAAAAAAAAAAAAAAAAGTCATAGCTAAACATTTTTAGAGCAAAATTATAAAAATCTTTTCTAATGTATTTTACAGCAAAAATGTTTAATTAAATGTGGACTGTGAATGCACTTTCGTATGTTTGATACACTGAAGGGTTGGAGCCTCCAAAAATAAGAATGCTCAACCCTTAGGAGAGTTTTTTAAATGGCTGGGGGGAGGAAAGATTCTATTCTTTGTTGATCAGCAAGGTCCAGACAAATTAGTGTGACCTTCAGATCTGAAGCCAACACTGAATGCCAAGACCAGAGGAATTAGAAGATTTTACACTTGATTTTAGCCAAAAGGCCAAGAAGCAATGGAATCAGAAGATTTTAGCTTGAGCCTTTTGTCCTGGGCAAAGGAAAAGTCCAGAAGCAGGAAGCAAGGAGAAAATGCAAACTAGCTTCTCTGCCTAAAGCAGTATATAGTGGAAGATCTCAGCCATGCCTTCATTTATGCCTTTTTTCGCTCACTGCAGCCTTGAACTCCTGGGTTCAAGCGATCCTCTTGTCTCAGCCTCCCAAAGTGTTGGGGCTCCAGGGATGAGCCACTGCACCTGGCCTTATTTGTGCTTTCCACATTCCTGCAATCAAGGGGCACTCTTGATTTACGTACCTACTGCTCTTAATGGGAAGGCACCTAGAGGGAAATCTCACCTGAAGTCTGCTTTCATGGAGTTTTTAATTCTAAAATATAGTATACACTGTACTGATGCTACACTGAAGAAAACCTAGAGAAATAATTGATGTGCATATTTGAAAAGCATCTAAAAAAATGTAACTTGAGATCAACGTAAGAAAAGGATCACAGTCTCCTTCATGCTTCTGTGTCCAGTGGTCAGGGATGGGGCAGTTCCCAGGGTCTCCGCTGCCCTCGAGAACCAAATGCAAGACACAGAACAACAGTTTTGAGAGTTAGCCAGGGACTAAGGCCTTGCTTTCCCGGTAGCGCTGAGGGTATGAGTTGGTGAACCCTGTGGGGTTCCTGTTCGTCAACCCAGGAGGAAGAATTGAGGTAGGTGAGAGGAACAAGAGGTCCCAGAGAGATTCCTGGTGCTACCCAGGCTGTTTCCACTTCCTCCTCACCATTCTCAGTTCATGAAATTTGTGGTTGTAGCCTGCAGAAGCAGCCCCAGAACAATCACTCAGGAGGTCCCCACTGCAAAGGCATTCCTAGATCCATCTGTCACCCACACCCGTGCTCCCAAACTTGGGGAGCCTATCCAGTTTTACCCCAGTTACATAGAAGTCTGCAAACCCATGGAACCCTCTCCTGTCACCTGTGCAAACATCATGAAATTCTACCCCATGAGTTTTCTTTTTTCTTTTTTTTTTTTTTTGAGACAGTCTTGCTCTGTCGCCCTGGTTGGAGTACAATGGTGCAATCTTGGCTTACTGCAACCTCTGCCTCCTGGATTCAAGCGATTCTCCTGCCCCGGCCTCCTGAGTTCTCATAGTCTTGGATTTGAATACCTGATATAAAGTGCTGGTTACTTTCAATTAATAATCTGATGCTCATCTTGTCACCCTCAGACATGGCCCTAGTCAGTTTCGCAAGTCTCATAAAATCTCAGAAGAGATGGAGTAGGGCTTGAGGGATTTTTAGACTCTGAAAAACACCTTTTCAAAAAAACACCCTTCCATACTTTTAGCACTAGCTAACATTTGAGTGTTGCACTAAAAGGAAGTTACAGATGAAATCCTTGTTACATAAAATTCTAGGTCTGAATTTTAAAGATAGGGGACTCTTGATTATTCACAATATTCATGCCCCTGGTTTGTGCTTTCACCTAACTATGGGATGGCTTCTCCTTAGAGAGTTGATTTCACAACTAACTTTCAATGAAGAGTCCTGTTTTTCCTTTACTAACTCAGGCTTTTTCCGTTTTAGTGTTCAAATTCAAATTTTAAGCAGGTCATAGTACTGGTATTTACAAATTTGATAAACTGGAACTCAGGGACTAACTTGAATTCAGAGGTAAGTTTATTACTATTTTTGCTCATTCATTCATCACATATGTGTTGAGGTCCTAGAAGATTCTGAGCATAAAGATGAGTAAGACTCGTCCCTTGCCCTCGAGGGGTGCATAATTAAGTAGCGAAGATAAAGCCATAAACCAGCCATCTTTAATGCAATATGGTACCTTCTATAGCAAGACAATAGAGATAGGGCTGTAAGTGCTTAGAGGGAGGAAGAAGCATACGAGTAGCATGTGGTGCGGTGATCACACCTGTAATCTCAACACTTTGAAAGGTAGAGTTTGGAAGATCACTTATGGCCAAGAATTGGAGACCAGCCTGGACAACATCATGAGACCCCGTCTCTACAAAAAAATTTAAAAATTAGCTGGGTGTGCTGGCATGCGCCTATAGTTCCAGCTACTAAGGAGGCTGAGGTGGGAGAATCACTGGAGCCAGGAGTTGGAGGCTGCAGTGAGCTGTTAGCTGTGATCACGCCACTGCCACTCAAGCCTATATGACAGAGCAAGACTCTGTCTAAAAAAAATGAAAAGAAAAGAAAAGAAAAGAATGCTCAAACAGCACAGAATGGCATCATAGACTAAAAAGGGAAAGTCTCTCTTCCCTCTCCTCCACTCCTGCCTTCCATTTCCTAGATCCCTTCACTTTGCCTCCAATGCCTTCCCCTCTGTTTATATCTGAGTGGGTCACATCATTTCTATGTATTTACACAGATGTGTACACTAATATATGCTTACTTTTTTTGTTTTGTTTACTATTTTTTCCCCTGGGTTGTGATTCTCCACATCAGCCTCCTGAATAGCTGGTATGTACCACCACATCTGGCTAGTTTTCATTTTTTATAGAGACAGCGTTTCACTATTTTGTCCAGGCTGGCTCAAGGGATCCTCCCACTTCAGCCTCCCAAGGTGCGAGGACGACAGGCTGAACCACCCCTCGCCATATGTTAGCTTTTTATATAAACAGAAATATACCGTACATATTGTTCTACAACTTGCTGCCTTTTGACTCAACACTGTGCCTTCGAGATATTCCATATCAGTGACAAATCTCATTATCACAAATCTCATCTATACGAAATTATAATTTTCTTCATCCATCCTGTACTTCATTTCACTATTAGCTCAGTTGCTAGCTGAACAGTAGAGGACTTGATCAACTATCTTCTAGATAAACTTGGTCAAATTCTGAGTTTTCCTAAGCCGCTATTAGGGAAATACTTAATGAAAGTCAAGTCCCCTCTCGCTAGGAGCAATCTGAGATGCGGAGGAGGCTTATGTGTTGTGGCTTTGGGATGGATACTGTGGATGTGTCGTTGGCCTGTTGATTGCCTCAGATTCCCCCAGGTAACCTCCATCACACCATGGTCTCTTCTCCCGAGGTCCCTGTGCTCTGGAAACTTCTCAGCTTGACTTCAGTTCCCTGTGGGTCTACCCTCCCCTCTCAGCCACCTCTGCCTCCCTGAGAGATCATGAGGACTTTGGGCTGCCCTCAGCCCTTCCTCTGGAACCCCAATCAGCCAGTAACATTGCATGCTCTGGTCCTGCTCTGGTTCTTCTCAGCGGAGCTCAGCCTCCCGGGACATACCTAGTAATCAAGGCCTAGGTCTGCTCTGATGTGGGACACCTCCTGGCCCACACCAGGGCCAATTCTGCCACTGTCCAACTCTCAGAAACTCTCCCCGCTGCACCCAGAGTGTTCCCCACCTCTCCTTCTAAAAGGCACCACTGACCATGCAAGTATTCATCAGAAAGCTTTTGTTCATTTTTATTTTTAAAAGGTCAGATCTTGCAAGGAAAAACCTTGTCTTCCAAGACTATTATCTTCACTGTGAGTTTCAAGAACCCATTCTGGATGGAAAAGCCAAGGATTCTGGGTTCATATTTTCTGCTCTTTGGCCTTTCTGTGTGGCATTAGGCCTCAGGATTGTCACTACCTAGGGACACATCAAATAATAGAAATAATAGTGGCACCTGCTATAAACGGTGTTGTGAGGATTATGATTAATAGAAAGCACTTTCAATGGTGCCTGGCACATAGTAAGTGCCCAATAAATGTAACCCTTTTTAATCATTCATTTAGCAAATGTTTATTGAGCATCTGCTATGTGCCAGGCTCTGTTTTAAGGACTGTGATAGTGAATAAAACAGATTAAAATACCTGTCCTCATGGAACTTTCAAAGTAAAAAAATGTGTAGTATATTTGATGGGGGAAATACGGAGAAACATAAAGTAAGGAAGGTGTTTAGATAGCATGACCAGCAAAAGTCTTGAGGAGGAGACATTTGGGTAATGGCATGAAGTTGGAAGGCAGCAGGTCATGCAAATACCAGTGGGAAGAATATTCCAGGCAAAGTACCTGTAAGTGCAGAGGTTCTGATGCAGAAAGCTTAAAAGGAGTCACTAAGAATGAAAACCCATGGGTTGACTGTGTCTGGTGGCTCACACCTGTAATCCTAACATTTTGGGAGGGTGAGGTGGGAAGACTGCTTGAGGCCAAGAGTTCAAGACCAGCCTGGGCAACATATAGAGACCCTGTTTCTAGAAAAAATAAAATAATTAGCCAGATATGGTGGCACATACCTGTAGCCCCAGCCACTCAAAAGGATCACTTGAGCCCAGGAAGTTGAGGCTGTAGTGAGCCCTGATGACCCCGTGCAGTGAGCCGTGCAGTGAGCAGTGAGCCGTGCAGTGAGCAGTGAGCTGTGCAGTGAGCAGTGAGCCATGATAACACCACTGTACTCCAACCTGGGTGACAGAGCAAGACCCTTTCTCAAACAAAGCAAAACAAAAACCATGGGTTTATGTTGCAAAATATTACTTCATTACATTTTTATTTATAAAGAACATGATGTTTAAGCTTCTTCATGATTTCATTGTCTAGGACATGTCAGCAAACTATTTCCTGAGGGTTAAATCCTGTCTGCTTTTGTAAATAAAGTTTTACAGAAACACAGTTACGTTCATTCATTTACGTATTGTCTATAGCTGCTTTCACACCTCAGCAGCAGAGCTGAGTAGCTGAGATAGACCACATGATCTGCAAACCCTAAAATAACTACTCTTTGGCTCTTTCTTGAAGAAAAAAAAAAAGCCAACTTCTAGTATACAGGTAATATTAGTTATTTAACTAATCCCCTAATGTTCAACAAATCACATTAATATTCTTTTGGTTGCAAGGTTTAGAAATTTGTTTTAAACTAGTTTTTGTAAAATTGGGGAAATTGCTGGCTTATTGAAATGGAAGAGCCAGACATTGCTGGATCTAGAGACTGGACGATTGATTTAAAAATCAATGTTCCCAGCTCTTGATCAGCCTCACTGTGTGCATTGCTTCCACATCACACACAAGTTTTCTTCACATTCCAGGGAAGACAGTCACTGAGAGTCCCTGGCTTCACCGCTCTGCAAAGGAAGTTTCTCTGCACCGGTATCCGTCTGTCAGTTCTACAGCAGTTCTAAGATTGGCCCTATTGGCATCAGGTGCCCACCCATGGCCCTATTACTGTGTCCAGGGAAATGAGATGCTGTGATTTACCAGGGCTGGGTTCTGTGCTCACCATTGTACTCAGATGGAGGAAGGAGCTATTGGGATGAACAGTCCCACCGTCTCATAATAAGATGGAAAGAGGTGGTTCCCCAAAGCAGGAAATGTTGAGCAGATGATAAAACAGCACGCGTACTGTTTGCAGTTTTTCTCTATTAAAAATTAAGTTTCAATGAACTGCTTTATATATATCTTTTTATGCAGATGCATCAGTAATTCTTGTAGACAGACACTGAAAGGTGGAACTGAGAGGCTATGGAAAATTGCTTTCCAAAATGATTTACCAATTTACTTTCTAACCATGTATGAAAATGATCATTTACTCACACCCTCACTAACCGTGGATATTATCAGCCTTTGAAAATGTTGCCAATCTAATAAGCAAAATAGAACCTTTGATTTTATTAGGACTGGGGCAGAGTATCTTTTTTTTTTTTTTTTTGAAATGGAGTCTGGCTCTGTTGCCCAGGCTGAAGTGCAGTGGCGTGATCTCGGCTCACCACAACCTCTGCCTCCCAGGTTCAAGCGATTCTCCTACCTTAGTCTCCCGAGTAGCTGGGACTACAGGAGTGTGCCACCACACCTGGCTAATTTTTGTATTTTTAGTAGAGATAGGGTTGTACTATGTTGACCAGGCTGGTCTTGAACTGCTGACCTTGTGATCCGCCCACCTCAGCCTCCCAAAGTGCTAGGATTACAGGTGTGAGCCACCACCCCTGGCCAGCAAGGTATCTTTTAATGTCCACTGACTGTTGCAGGTCAGGTCCCGGAAAAGGGGCGGAGAGATGGAAATTAGGGTACAGGGAATTATGAGGAAGTGCTCTCTTGATTAACACTCAAGTTGGGAGGGAAAGAAGCAGGACTGGGCAGAGGAAGAAATTGGGCTTCCATTCAGTCACAACTAAGGCCTCAGCTGTCTTCTTGGTGATCTTTGAAGCTAGAATGGTGCTTTCCAGTTGTCCAACTTAGAATATGGTGGTGAGGCCAGCGTAGCCCTGCATCCCCAGTCATTGAATGAGGGCAGCCCTAGGAGGCATGCCTTTGGGCAAGGTGAGTCCCTTCCACTGACGGCAATTCCCAGAGAGGATGGACACCCTCAGCAGCTGGGGGAATAAATCCTTCAGGACTGGAGCACAGCACAGCATGTATTACATTGACCGTATTTATTAATTTGTGAATTGCCTGTTTATAGTCTTTCTGTTTCCTTATTGATATGTAGTGGGACTTTGTTCTGGATATTAATCCTTTGTATGTTATATATGTTGCAAAATATACTGTGTTGTATCTCAGTCTACTGCTGGCCTTTTTTGTTAAAGGGTCATTTATTTTAAAGATCTGTTACAATATGGTCAAAATTGTCCATCTCCCCTTTCCAAGATTATAAAAATATTTTGCTTTCTTTGACTATTTCTATGCTTTTATCTTTTTTATGTGTAGCTCTTTAATTGCTCTGGAGTTAATTTTCGTTCCTGGTATGAGGTAATATCACAGCACCATATATTTAATAGACTATTCTCTATAGACTGATGTAAAAGATCATACTTAAGATAATTTAAATTTTAATTTAGATGGAATATTTATTGACTTTCCAATTCCAGTGATCTGTTTTGGAGACGGAGTCTTGCTCTTCCTCCAGGCTAGAGTGCAGTGGCGATCTCGGCTCACTGCAACCTCTGCCTCCTGGGTTCAAGCAATTCTCCTGCCTCAGCCTCCAGAGTAGCTGGGATCACAGGCGTGTGCCACCACAGCCAGCTAATTTTGTTTATTTTTTTGTATTTTTAGTAGAGATAGGATTTCACTATGTTGGCCACACTGGTCTCAAACTCCTGACCTCAGGTGATCTGCCCGCTTCGGCCTCCCAGAGTGCTGGGATTACAGGCCTGAGCCACCACAGCCGGCCTATTCTTTTTTTAATACCTCATGCAAAAATCACCGTATTTTCATATTTTGCTCTCTGGTTGGTGAAATTTCCTGCACAATTTTTTCAAATTTTTAAAATTGTACTTAAGAAGCATGTTTCCGTTCTTATGAACATGAGAATGAACTTGTCTTATTGAGATTGCATTAGATTTACAGACTAAATTAAGATATTTCTACACTCAAACTTTTTATCTCTGAACATAATACATTTGTCTTTTTTTTTAAGTTTCCTTTTATGACCTTCAGTAAAGCTATATAGTTCTCTTCACATAGGTAATACACATTTCTTGTTAGGTTTCAAGTATTTTGCTTCTCCCTCCCACTTTTGTCAATAGACTATGTCTTTTCTTCCAATGAGAAAATATATTATGAATCTGCTGGGTTTCATTGCTAGCATTTTATTGTACCTATGTTTACCAGTGAGACTTGTTTATAGTGATATTCTTATCAATAACTCTTACACAGTTTCAGTAACAGATAAGTTGGAAAACATTATATGTTTTTTCTCTTTGTGGAATTATTTAAATAAAACATTAGTCATCTGTTCATTAAAGGTATAGTGTCTATTTCAGGGGTCTGGGTATGGTTATTTATTGGTTCAGTTTTCCACCTTCTTGAGTCAATTTTGATAATATATTTTTCTAGGAAAGTAACCACTTTTTCATATTTTATTGATATAAATTTCTACATTGTATTCTCCTGTAAATTAATATATTTTATACATATTAATAGTGTTCTGTATTTGGGATTTTCTACCTAAATAGATCCCAGCCTTGAACAAAGATTGTTTGGTTTCTTCTTTCCTAATCATATGTCTTGTGTTTCCTTTTATTACTATTATTTTAATTGCACCAGCCACAACTTCCAGTATGATGTTGAATGGGAGTAATAAGAGGCGAACTCTTTGCTGTAAGTATCATGTTAGCTGTAGGTTTTTTGGTAAATGCTTTCTTTGGAATTGAGGAAGTTCCCCTCTATTCATAGTTTGTTGAGAGTTTTTGACGTGAAAGGGTGTTGGACTTTGTCAAATGCTTTTGCTATATCAGTTGATACAATTGTATGGTTTTTTTCTTTAGCCTGGTGATGTGGTGCTTTAGGTTAACTGATTTTTGAATGCTGAATCATCCTATATCTGAAATAACTCACTTAGTCATGGTGTATGATTATTTTTATGCTTTGTTGAATTCAATTTTCTAACGTATTTTTTGAGAATTTTGCAACCATATTAATGAGAGATGTTAGTCTATAAATTTTCTTTCTTGTGTTTACATGATTTTGATATTAGGATAGAGTTGGTCTCATAGAATGAGTTAAGAAGTATTCTCTCTTCTATTATCTGGAAAAGCTTGTAGAGAATTAGTATCATTTCTTCCTTAAATGCTGGGTAGAACTCACCAGTGAAACTATCTGAGTCTGTTGCTTTTTTTTAATGCTAGGTTGTTAATTATTGATTCAATTCCTTTAATAGATATAGGCCTATTCAGATTATGTGAATGTATTTATCTAATAATTTTCCTTGTTCTGCAATCTGTTTTGTCTGAAATTAATATAGCTGCTCCAACATTCTTTGCTTAATGTTAGCATGGAATATCCTTCTCCTTTGCTTTACTTTTAACCTATCTATGTCTTTCTATCTTAACTGTGTTTCTTGAAGGCAGTGTATAATTGGTTTTTTTTTTTTAATTAGCTCTACAAATCTCTTTTTATTTTTATTTATTTTATTTTTTATTATTTATTTATTTATTTGTTAGTATACAGAAACAATTGATTTTTGTATGCTGATTTTTTTATCCTACAACTTTGCTGAATTGGCTTATTCTAACAACTTTTTGGTAGAATCTTTAGCAGTTTCTGTATATAAGATCATGTCATCTGCAAACAGAGATAATTATACTTCTTCCTTTTCAATAGGGATGCTTTTTATATCTTTTTCTTGCCTAATTGCTCTGACTAAGATTTCCAATACTACGTTGAATAGAAGTACTCTTGTCTTGTTCTTGATCTTAGAAGAAAAGCTTTCAGCTTTTCATCATTGAATATGGTGTTAGCTGTGGGCTTGATATATATTACCTTTATGGTATTGAGGTTCCTTCTTTCTACACCTAATTTATTGAAAGCTTTTTTTTTGTATCATGAAATGATGTTGAATTTTGTCAAATGCTTTTTCTGCATCTATTGAGATGATATTATTTTTATCCTTCATTCTATTAATACAGTTTATCACATTTATTGATTTATGTATTTTGAGCCATCCTTTCATCTCAGTGATAAATCCCACTTGATCATGGTGTGTGATCCTCTTAATGTGTTGTTGAGTTTGGTTTGCTGGTATTTTGTTGAAGATTTTTGCATCTATGTTCATTTAGGAATATTGCTCTGTTTTTTTTTTTTTTTTTTTGTCATGTATTTTTCTGGCTTTGATATCAGGGTAATGCTGACCTCATGGAATGTGTTTGGAAGAAATACCTCCTCTTGAATTTTTTGGAAGAATTTGAGAAGGATTGGCATTAATCCTGTAAATGCTTGGTAGAATAACCAGTGAAGCTAATGGGTCCTGGGCTTTTACTCGTTGGAAGGTTTTTAATCACCGATTCAATCTCCTTACTCATTACTGGTCTGTTCAGGTTTTTTTTTTTGTTGTTTGTTTGTTTGTTTTGTGAGACGGAGTGTTGTTCTGTCACCCAGGCACGCTGGCTGGAGTGCAGTGGCACAATCTCTGCTCACTGCAAGCTCTGCCTTCCGGGTTCACGCCCTTCTCCTGCCTCAGCCTCCTGAGTAGCTGGGACTACAGGCACCCGCCACCATGCCCGGCTAATTTTTTGTATTTTTAGTAGAGATGGGGTTTCACCGTGTTAGCTAGGATGGTCTCGACCTCCCAACCTCGTGATATGCCCACCTTGGCCTCTGAAAGTGCTGGGATTACAGGTGTGAGCCACCGCGCCCGGGCTGTTCAAATTTTGTATTTCTTCATGATTGGTAAGTTGTATGTATCTAGAAATTTATCCATTTTTTGTAGGTGATCCAATTTATTGCTGTATAACTGTTTATGGTTCTTCTTTATGATACTTTGTATTTTTGTGATATTAGTTGGAATGTCTCCTCTTTCATTTGTAATTTTTTTAATTTGAGTCTTCTCTCTTTTTCTATTTTAGTTAGTCTAGCTAAAGATTTGTCAATCTTATTTACCTTTTCAAAAACCCGGCAAACTGATCTTGGCTGTGATTATTTGTATTTGTCTTTCTCTCCAGATTTCAGGGTGCCCATTTGCTCTGCAACATCAATTCTCTGAAGAGTTAAAAAAAAAAAAAGTCATTGATTTTCCATTTCTTCACCTTTTTATCTTATTGTGTATATGGCAGTGATGAGTTCCAATCCATGTACGTACTGGAGCTGAAACCTGATGTCCCAGATCCTATTTTTAAGTCTTCTAGAGATGCATTGCTCTTCTTGAATGTGAGATTTTTTTTCATTAGCTTCATCTTTATGTCAGCCCCTAAATGAAACTTTCAGTTAAGTCCTCGCTTCTGAAGTCCATATTCATATATCCAACTGTCTATTTAACTTTACAATTTAGTGATCTGAGCACAACCTGTTCAGGAAAAAAGCTCCTACCCTTCTCCCAATCATGCTTCATCTTTCTTCTTTCCCATTGTAGGTGAAAAGTGATTTTGATTTCTCTGTTTCTCAACCACGTTCAATCCATCATCGGATCCTGTCTACTCTACCTTCAAGAATCTGTCTACATTTCAGTTTTATCCCTTACATCCTTGGTCTAATTCACCCATCATATCTCACATGAATTCATAATTTATCTGGCTTACGTGGTTTTACTCTTGTCCTTCACCTCTATATTCTCAACATAGAATCCAGAAAGATATTTTTAGAAGTGTAGGTCAAATTGCTTGCTGTTTCTGGAACAGTCAGTCATGTTCCTGCCTCAGACCCTTTGAATTCTGATTTCTCCACTAAGGTCACCTCTTCTGAGATACTTGGATGGCTCACTCTCTCACCTTCTTCATGTCTCTACCCAAATGTTACCTTCTCTTCAGGATTCTCCTCTTCACTATATTTGATTTCTGTACTCTTCGTGTGTCTGAATTTACATTTTATCTTTCTTTATAACTCTCATTCATTGTGGCTTGTTTCCTCCTGCGTGTAGAGATTTTTGATTGTGAGAATATGTTCCTTGGAACTTTATATGTTGGAGTTGTTTGAGGCCTATGATTAAAGGAAGTTCCTCTAGGGAGGATTTTTAGCTTGGGCCTTTTTGTGCCTCACAAATATTGTGGATTTGCCTCCCAAGCTGGGTGAGTGCAGACTTGTGGCTACAAATGATTAAGAGACTTTTTGCCCCTCTCCATTTACCCAGAGCCAAGGTCAAAACGGGCAGAGTCTTTTTCAGTGGGTATCTTTTCTACTCACCTACTTCTGATGTCATTGTCAGTGGAAGATCCTGGCTTTTGTGGGCAGCTCGTTCTGACCCTTTCCTCTACTTGACTCTCAGATGCTGGGCCATCAAGGATCTGCAGATGCCCTCAGGTTACATGCTGGCTTAAGCGCTTATAAAATCATGATTTCTAGTGCTTTTCAGCCTGTAGTTATTTTCCTTTACTTTCCAGAAAGCTGCAAAACATTTTTTGAAGTATATATGTTTTTCCTATTTTTATCTGTCATTTAAAAATGGTTCTATACTTGAATGGGCACACCAAGTTTACCAAATTGCTGGCAACAGAAGTCAGGAGACAGCATTTAAAAAGATAATGATTTAGAATATAATTTAGGAAGGATACTTAGTCTGCAACAGAATTAATTTAAAAACCAATACCACCGATAATCCCAGCACTTTGGGAGGCTGAGATAGAAGGACTGCTTGAGACCAGGAGTGCAAGACTAACCTGGACAATATAACAAGACCTTGTTTCTACAAAAATAATTTTTTAAAGAGTTAGCTGGGTGTGGTGTCACATGACTATAGTCCCAGCTACACAGGAGGCTGAATCGGGAGGACCACTTGAGACCAGGAGTTCAAGACTACAGTGAGCTATGATCACACTCCTGCACTCCAGACTGGGTGACAGATGGTGACCCTGTCTCAAAAACAACAACAACAAACACAAAATGATGTTACTGTAAGCTGCACAATGACAAAGACAAAGACAAAATATTAAAACAGAATAATAAGGTGCCAAAAAAGAATGACAGGTAAACTGATAGTGTATTTATCATTTGCAACATTAGATGCCAGATGACAATGGGAATGCCATTATTACTTAGGTTTCTATTATTGTATTTATTTATATTTTTGAGTCAGAATCTCACTCTGTCACCCAGACTGGAGTGCAGTAGCATAGTCATGGCTCATCGCAGTCTCAGACTCCTGGGCTCAAGTGATCCTCCCGCCTCAGCCTCCTAAGTAGCTGGGACTACAGGTACATGCCACCACGCCTGGCTTATTTTAAAAAGTGTTTTTCTACAGAGAGTCTCACTGCTACTCAGGCTGGTCCCAAACTCCTGGCCTCAAGCCATCTTTCTGCCTTGGCTTCTGGAAGTACTGGGATTACAGGCATGAGCTACTCACCTGGCCAGTTCTAAACTAAACCATACCATTTCACTTTCCGCAAATTGGCGCAGATTTAAAAAGTTTAACAATACAAAGTGGTGGTCATGATATAGGGAAATCAGAACTCTCAGCCACTGTTGGAGTATACATTGGTAATTACATTGTAGGGCGATAACACTGGTGCCACTTCTTAGCACAGTTTGGCAATATCTAGCAAAGCTCAAGGTTTGTATTACCTATGACCTAGCAATTCCAGTTTTCTGGGAATGCTTTTACATACATCCACAAAAGTGTATACAAAGGTACACACTGCAGACTTACATAATGGCAAAAAATTAGAAGCAACCTAAGCAGTCAGTAGTAGGAGATGGGACCACTGAATTAAATACTTTACAGCAGCTAAAAAAATGAATGAACTTCATCATATGCTTGCAAGTGAATACAGCATGGCTATTTTATTTTGAATTTTAAAAATATTGCAGAAAGATACATATTTATGTAAATTTAAAATTTTATGTTGTAGGGGATCAGGATATGCCAGCTGAAA
Organism: Theropithecus gelada; assembly: GCF_003255815.1. NCBI lineage: Eukaryota > Metazoa > Chordata > Mammalia > Primates > Cercopithecidae > Theropithecus > Theropithecus gelada. The sequence goes on along the minus strand of NC_037677.1, from coordinate 27,106,680 downwards.
ATATGCCATTGTGGCATAAGAATTATTTTGAGCCAAAGGTAGCTAAGAGATGGTAGACATAAGAAAATAAAGCTCTCTGCCCTCCCCTATCTGACTTAAAGCAGAACATAAATTCCCATTTGTTAAGGTGTCTCCCTCTCCCTTATCAGGAGGAGAACCACTCTTAATCCCCAGGAGTCTTAGTCACCAGAGATGACTCTAGACTCTAAGTATCAGCCCAGACAGGAATCTGCATGACAAACCTTATAAAACAGCCCTCATCCTTCATTAATTTCCCCTATATACTTATCTTCCTGTAGCTTGCCACTCCTAAGAACCTAAACCCTTTTTCCTTTTGTCTTTTCCCTTCTCTATAAATGTATTGTTCTTTGTTAAGATGCTCTATGTTAGTTTCATTTTCTGGGCCCCAGATGCTGAAACTAAGAGGGTAGAGAAAAAGGTTTCTTTCCTCCTTCCCCTACACAATGTAAATCCTAAAAATGCACATAATAAGGCCAAGCATCATGGCCCATACCTATAATCCCAGTACTTGGGGAGGTCAAAGCATGAGGATCACACAAGGGCAGGAGTTTGAGATCAGCGTGGGCAACAGAGTGAGACCCAGTCTCTACAAAAAATTTAAAAATTAGCCAGGCATGGGAGTGAGGGCCTCTAGTCCCAGCTACTAGGGAGGCTGAAGCAGGAGGATCCCTTGAGCCCAGGAGCTCAAGGCTGCAGCGAAGATGACACCACTATACCCCAGCCTGGGTGACAGACATCCTGTCTCCAAAAAACAACAACAAAAATCAACCTATATATTAATTACAGAAACACATATATATAAAAAAATAAATAAAAACAGGGTGGGAAATTCATCATTTTCATAAGAATAGTTGTGCCCTTCAGAGAGTGACAGAGGTAAATGTGATAGTAGAGATTATTGTATCTGTAGCATTTTATTCTCTAAAAGCCAAAAGATCTAAATAAACATGCAAAAAAGTTAATCTTTAAAAAAAATCTCATTGGCAGGTATATGTTGTGATATGATTCTCTGTATTTTTTATGTTGGGAATAATACATAAAAATGAAGATAAATAAGAATATTTAATGTATTTTCCTACATGTTTGGCACAGATTTTCTTAAAACATAACTCTCCAATTAGGTTTATTAATTGTGTAACTGTAACCCTCTATATTTTTTACTTGTTTTTAAATTTATTTACTTCCAAGTTGTTTTATCATATTTCCTTCTATATTAAAACATTTTTTACTTAGCATGTTTTGAAACTACATCATTACGTGTATAAAGGTCTATGACTTTTGTACCTTTCTGGTAAGATGTACATTTCACCAATATAAAGTATCTTTCTTTATTTTCGAAATGTTTACCTTTTCAATTTATTTTCTGTTTTAATATTGCTTTCTGGCTAGCATGTTGTTGTCCCTTTATTTTCAAATTACCTGTATTATTATTTTTTTTGGAACTCTTGCAAACAGCAACACTGGATTTGTTTTCTGTTTGCCATTCAAATGTACTTTAGTTGTATTCACTAGTTATATACTGCTGCATAAGAAATTGTTCCAAACCCCAGTGGCTTAAAACAGCCACCATATTATTGCATAATATTTCAGTGAGTCAGCTCTTTGGGCTGGGCCCAGCTGGGGGTTTCTTCCATTGGTCCTGCTGGGACCACTCATTCAGGTGCAGTCACATGGCAGCTTGACTGGAACCTCACCATGTGTCTGGCTATTAGAGCCGACTCTTAGCTGGGCTTCTCTCTCCACATTCTCTCTCATCTTAAAGGAGGCTAGCCTGGGCCTCTTCACCTACATAAATGCTCTAAGAGGGTGATAAGAATATCTGCAAAGCGGCCAGGTGCGGTGACTCATGTTTGTAACCCCAGCACTTTGGGAGAGCGAGGCTGGTGCATCACTTGAGGTCAGGAGTTGGAGACCAGCCTGGCCAACATGGCGAAACTCCATCTCTACTAAAAATACAAAAATTAGCCAGGCGTGGTGGCACACGCCTGTAATCCCAGCTACTTGGGAGGCTGAGGCAGGAATAGCTTGAACCCAGGAGGTAGAGGTTGCAGTGAGCCGAGATTGCACCACGGCACTCCAACCTGGGTGACACAGTGAGATTCTGTCTCAAAAAAAAAAAAAAAAAAGACAATGTTGGCCAGGCGGCCAGGCATGGTAGCTCACTCCTGTAATCCCAGCACTTTGGGAGGCTGAGGCGGGCAGGTAACTTGAGGTCAGGAGTTTGAGACCAGCCTGGCCAACATGGTGAAACCCCGTCTCTACTAAAAATAGGAAAATTAGCTGGGAGTGGTGGTGGGCAACTGTAATCTCAGCTACTCGGGAGGCTGAGGGAGGAGAATCGCTTGAACCCGGGAGGCAGAGGTTGCAGTGAGCTGAGATGGTGCCACTGTACTCCAGCCTGGGTGACAGAGTGAGACTCCATCTCAAATAAATAAATAAATAAATAAATAAAATAAAGACAGTGTTGCCCAGTGCTAAACAAAACAAGAGGACAAGAAAGGAGTTTGGTTGTGAGGACTATTCCTAATGCAGCTCCCTATCAATCACCCTCATGGCTGACTCAGGACACCTACGCATTTGCTCTTTGTTTTCATTTTCTCTGAGTTCCATGCACTTCTGGAATCACTCCCACATAATACAATGTGACCTCTCACCCTAAATCTGACTTCTCATTCAGTGGCTACTATATTGCACCTTGTTTGTTAACATAGTACCCAATGGGGAAAAAAATTAATCCATCCTCAAAGTTTATATTCACCCAGTGCTGTTTGTCTACACTTATACATTGCTATGTTGAATGTTTTAGGATTGCAAAGGTGGACAATTTTCTTCAACTCGGAGTATGTAACATTGTGAAACCTGCTTGTCCAGTTAATGATTCTGCATAAATATTAGATGATTGTTCAACTAAATTGCAGAGATAGCCAGGAATTTCGCATTGTTACTTAACAGTTGCATGGCCCTCAGTGGTCAATAGAGGATGAGAGTTCAACATGCAAAAGCATTCAAAGTAGAATGTATGATTGCTACAGATAGATACCCTGCAATTACATTCTTGTTACTTTACATTTTAAACTTTCTTGATAATGCTTATTTTCTTTAAAATAACTGAAAATCTGAGGTGTTTGGTTTTCTGTTCTTGCGACAGTTTGCTAAGAATGATGGTGTGGAAACTGAACAATGAGAACACTTGGACACAGGAAAGGGAACATCACACACCGGGGCCTGTTGTGGGGTGGGAGGAATGGGGAGGGATAGCATTAGGAGATATACCTAATGAAAATGACAAGTTAATGGGTGCAGCACACCAACATGGCACATGTATACATATGTAACAAACCTGCACACTGTGCACATGTACCCTAGAACTTAAAGTATAATAAAAAAGAAAAAAAGGTAAAAAAACCCCCCCCTGAAAATCAGTAACATTCAGGTTTTCACGTGTCTCTCAGAATTAAGCTCCATAAAAAGATAAATGGAATATATAGATTCTAAAATATTCAAAATATCCATAAGGAGAAACCTCCATATTCCCATCGTAATTTTAGAACAATGAAAACTAAAGTTTCATCACTCTAGATGTAGTAACATCTTCCCTCAACTAAGGGAGTATTCCCTTTGACTCCTTCACAGTGCAACTGGCTATGGCCTAGTGGATTGTGCCACTGCACTCCAGCCTGGGCAACAGAGCAAGACTCTATCTCAAAAAAAAAAAAAAAAAAAGAAAAAAACTATAAAAGAAGATAAAGGCATCCTTAACATTTGGTACATTCAGTATTTTCTTGCTTAATTTTTCCTCCCTTTTGATTGCTTTTACTTATAATTCTCTGAAAGACAGAACCCAGAGCTAATTCTAAACATGTTTTAGTTGATCAGCTCAATAGTGAGCATTTATTTAGCATTCTAGCCTTTAAAAAAATTGGGGTTAACATTTCATTTAAGTTAAGTAGAATATGGGAATTAATTAGACTTAATCTATACTGGTATTCTTTATTGATATGAGTGGCAGTAAAAATTACCAAAATAACTAATTCCACATATGCATAGAAATGAGAGGCCAAATGGCATTGTGGGAAGAGCATAGGAATCTGAATGGGGCTTAAAAATCGTTCAAAGTAGAAATTCAAATACAAAATGGACACTGTGTCTGGATTTATAGCCTTATAAATTGCCTTCCTGAAACTTACGCCATATTAAATTTAAGAATTTTAAGATATGCACATCATTACAAATAATCCTTTGAGGAAAAGTAATTCATAACACTCACAGCGTATGTCATTTTGAATCGAGTGTTTCTTGTGTCTTATCTTTTGATCTGTTAGCTACGTTTGGTGTTAGGGGTCACTTCCTCCTTCTTGAAATTCTTCCCTCCTCTAATTCTGAGACTGGCTCTTTCTTACTTCTGCTTTCGTTTCTCTGAGTATTCCTCATTGCCCCCTTGACCTACTTGCTCCTCTTGCCTCTTAAATGTGATTCTCTTTCAGGTTCCGTCTTTAGCCGTCTTTTCTTACTCTGCCCACTCTCATCTACTTCTATGGTTGAGATTGCTCTTAAGTATATACACTGTGAACTCCCAACTCTAGATATTTCATAGGGTTTGGATCTGTGTCGCCATCCAAATCTCATGTCGAATTGTAATCCCTAATGTTGGAAGTACGACCTGGTGAAAAGTGATTGGATCACGGGGTGAGTTCTCATGACATCTAGTTGTGTACTATGTAGCAGCTCCCACCACCCCGCTTTCTCGTGCTCCAGCCACGAGACATGCCAACTACCCCTTTGCCTTCTGCCATGATTGTAAGTTTCCTGAAGCCTCCCCAGAAGCTAAGCAGATGCCACCATGCTTCCTATACAGCCTGAGGAACTGTGAACTAATTAAGTCTCTTTTCTTTATAAATTACCCAGTCTCAGGTATTTCTTTATAGCAATGTGAGAACAGACTAATACCTTGTCCAATCTCTAGCTCTTTTCCAAGTGTTAGATTCATGAATGTTCCTCAAACTCAACAAATCTACAGTGAAACCCATTATCTTTTTCCAATAACCTGTTGCTTTTTTTTTTGTTTGTTTGTTTTTTTTTTTTTTGCTTTCGTGGGTCTCAATTCATGAAAAGACCCCACATGAGTCTCTGTATTTTAAGTTCTAAAGCTACTTTCTGGCCCCCAGTGGCCAACCCATGCAGTTTTTCCCTTGCCATAGGTCCCAAAGAGGCAATGATAATCACTTCATCCCTTGGGGTTTCTGCTGTGCACAGGACTCAATATCCTCTCACTGCCTCCTCCCAAAAAGCAAAAGGTCTTTTTTTTTTTTTTTTTTTTTTAATTAAAGCATTGTATCAGGGAACAGAAAGTATATATTATCAAAATAACACAATGGGAAGTGAAATCATTCTTTAACAAATATTCATGGATTACTACCTACTCTGTACCAGGTACTGGAAAAGAGGACATTGGCCTTTAGTTGACCTCTAAGTCTTAGGGGAAGAGGTGTATGGAAGGGAGGATTTGACCTTAAGCAAATAATCACAGAAACACATATGACATTCCAACTGCGCCAAGTGCCATGAAGAAGTGGTTCATAGAGTGAGTCCATAAGGGGCACAATGAGGCAATGCAGTCTAGGCAAGTAGCTTGTGAGAGGCTTCCCTGAGGAATCTTATCTTGAGCCAATATCTGAAAGATAATGTGGTAGACTTATTGCAAAACTTGTCCTGACTCTTTCTGTCCCCTTACAAGGTGAGTCTGTAACTCTTCCCATCAGGAGAATCTTTTTCATGACCTTTTTCATTTGGGCTGACTTCGTGACTTACTTTAGCCAATAAAATGCAGGAGAAGTGATGTTCAGTCTGTCAGTTCTGAATGTAGACCTTAAGAAGCTTTGTGTGAGGCCATTCACTCCTTAAAAAGCCCAACACTGCCATCCGTGGGAATAAGCTGGTCTAGTCTGCTGGATAAAAAGAGACACATGGTTGGTCTAGTTGCCCCTGACATCTTCACTAACAGCTACCTAACTGCCAGACATGTGAGACAGGCCATCCAAGACAAGCCAGGCTGCAGCTGCCCTGCTAGGTGAGTACAGTCCCATGATCAAGCCCAGCTATCAGCCAAGCCTGGCCCAGAGCCACTGACCCATCTAGTTGACCCATAGATCTGTGAGCTACCATCAGTGTCTGTTGTTTGAAGAGACTGAGTTTTGAAGTGTTTATTAGTAGCAATAGGTAACTGATACAAATGAGTAGGTATTAACCAGACAGAGACTTTATGGACAGAGGTATGCATGTGTGAATCTTTGTGTGAACAGGGAGCATGGCAGGTTTCTGGGACTGACAAAAGACACCTGTAGACGGATCATAAACATCTTGGGGAAATGATGTGCACTGGGTCTACGTAGATAAGGACAGGACATTGCAGAGCCTGATGGAACATGTTAAAGACTTGAGTCTTTATGGAACATGTTAAAGACTTGAGTCTTTATTCTAAGGGCAATCGGATATCTCACAAGGGTCTCAGTCAGGAAGCATGCACAGGTACATTTGGGTTTCAAATTCATCTGAAGTATGAAGCACAGATTCAATGGGGCCAGATGAGAAACAAGGAGAGTGTTGAGGGTCCCTCACAGTAGCCAGGCAAGAAACAATAATCATGTCACTAGGATGGGGATGGTGACAGGATCACAACCTTGCCCAACTCTATAAGGGTCACTCTGTGATCGCTTATGAGAATGGTGATCTGGGGAGTGATATGGTGCATCCCTTGGTTGCTGGGAGTGGAGGGAATTGGACAGATTCAACAGATAGTTAGGAAGTAAGATTGCAATTTTTTTGTGATTGATGGGATATTGGGAACAACAGGTTTCAAGGGAAATTTCAAGGGTCACTGCTGGGTTTCTTTCTTTGTGGATGATACCAGTCATTGAGCTAGAGAACAATGGAAGAAGATCAAGTTTGGGGAGAGTAATCAGAAGTTTGGATTTAAAAGTGTTAACATTGAGATACCTTTGAGATTCCCAAGAAGATATCCACATGGACAGTTGGTTAGATAGGGCTGGAGCTTAGAGAAACATACATTTTTGTGTCATCTGTGTATGTGGAGTCCAAAGGCTCAGAAACAATATCTTCAAGAGAGAATCTCACCAGGGTTTAGGTTATTGGTTCAAAGTCCCTAATGCCTTTAGAGATGGTTACTGAGATTTTGATTCTTTTGTTCCTAGCAATTATTTCCAAATGTGAGGCACATAAATCATCACTTCTTTCTGACAAATGGTGGTCTGGGCTGGGTATGGTGGTTCACGCTTGTAATCCCAGCACTTTGGGAAGCTGAGGCAGGAGGATCCCTTGAGCCTAGGAGTTTGAGACCAGCCTGGGAAACATAGGGAGACTCTGTCTCTATGGGAAAAAAAAAAAAAAAAGTAAGTTAGCCAAGCGTGGTGGTGCACACCTGTAGTTCTAGCTACTTGGGAGGCTGAGGCAGAAGGATCACTTGAGCCCAGAAGATCCAAGCTGCAGTTAGCCATGATTGAACCACTGAGCTCCAGCCTAGGCAACAGAGTAAGACCCTATTTCAAAAAATAAAAATAAAAATGTCAGACTGCTCTTTTCTTTGCATGTTATTTGATCCTAAAGAAACAATAAACATGGGTGCTGGTCTTTGTAATCTCCTGATCGAATGTCATTCATTTAAGTGGAATTCTGGCATACATCCAAACAATCTTTTTTGTGCTTTCCTTTACAATGATATACATCAAAACTCAGGAATCACCTCTTCTTCAGTTTATATCTCCAATCCACAGGCAATAAATCTTAACAATTGCACTTCATTGGATACATCCCATTCCCTCATCATAGCTTTCTTATTTTATTTCTAAAGTCTCCTCATTTGCTTATTTGTTGTGCTTCTAGTTTTATTTTACCCCAATACTTTTTTTTTTCTTTGAGACAGAATCTTGTTCTGTCGCCCAAGCTGCAGTATAGTGGTGCAATCATAGCTCACTGCAGCCTAGAATTCTTGGGGCAAGAGTTCCTTCCATCTTAGCCTCCTGAGTAGCTGAGACTACAGATATGTGCTATCACATGTGGCTAAGTTTTTATTTTTTATTTTTGTAGAGATGGGAGTTTGCTATATTGCCCAGGCTGGTCTCAAACTCCTGACCTCAGCGATCCTGCCAACTCTGCCCCTAAAAGTATTGGAAATATAGCTACCATGCCCAGCCACAATATATTCTTTAGACAGCTGCCAGAGTGTTTTATCTAAAATGTCAGTCTGATCATAACACTGCCCTAAAGATTAAGGAGTTAAATGTAAAAAGAGATTAGCAAAAATGAAAATTTTATTAAATGTGAAAGGCCTTTTCATGCATGACACAACAGGTGAAGGTCTTTTTAAAATTTTATTTTTTAATTGACAGATAATCATTGTACATATCTATGGAATACATAGTGAAATTTCACTACATCTAATGTATAGTGATCACATCAGGGTAATTCACATACCCATCATCTCAAATATTTATCATTTCTTTACACTGGGACCATTCAACGTCCTTCTAGCTCTTTGAAACTGCAATATACTATTGTTAACTACAGTAACCCTAACGTGCTGCAAGACCACAAGAACTGATTCCTCCTGTCTAGCTGCAATTTTGTATCCATTAACATTATCCCTCCCTTCAAAAATCTTAAAAGGATAGATTTGAGTAATGAACATAAAAACATAACATACACCGAAATATCCCAGGAACAAAAATTAAAGGATAGGCCGGGCGCGGTGGCTCAAGCCTGTAATCCCAGCACTTTGGGAGGCCGAGACGGGCGGATCACGAGGTCAGGAGATCGAGACCATCCTGGCTAACCTGGTGAAACCCCGTCTCTACTAAAAAATACAAAAAACTAGCCGGGCGAGGTGGTGGGCGCCTGTAGTCCCAGCTACTCAGGAGGCTGAGGCAGGAGAATGGCGTGAACCCGGGAGGCGGAGCTTGCAGTGAGCTGAGATCCGGCCACTGCACTCCAGCCTGGGCGACAGAGCGAGACTCCGTCTCAAAAAAAAAAAAAAAAAAAATTAAAGGATAATAAAAGGAAAAAAATTGCAACATATGTTTCATGTAAGTACTTTTACAAAGTAATAAGAAAGATAATTCACCAAAAAATTTTTAAAAATACACATTATAAAATAAATATTTATAAATATTCTGAAAAACGTAACAAAATGTTAACAATGGTTGATCACATGGTGAGATTATGGAGGCTTTAATTTTTTTCTGTTTATGTTTCTAAAGCATCCTTCGATAAATATTTAATAGATAATAATAGGAAGAAATAGGTACTAACAAAATACTGGTGTAAGCATCAGTTGGCACATCATATGAAGGGAAATTTAGCAATACTTATCGGAATTCTTATTATTTCATTTACCACTTGAATGACTAATTTCCCTTTTAGCAGTTTATTCAAGGAAATAATCAGGGATATGTAGAAAGATACAGCTGCAAAAATGTTCTTGACATGTCTGTTCAAAACAGAAAGAAATGGAGACAAAAACCATCTCACATAAAGGCTAGGTTGAATAAATAATAGGATATGTCCTCAACAGAATATTAGAAAGCTCTTAAAATGTCATTTTGAAGACATGGAAATATTTGTGGCATATTATTGAAGGAAAAAGATATGAAACAAAGTTTAGATAACACTTGTAAGTTCTGTAGCTGATATTTTTCTCTATAAATTGATATACAGTATATTAAAAAGACAAGTTGTAACCTAAAATACCATGTCACTCATGAAAAGGCATTTCACATTTTAGGTTCGTAGTGAGAGTCACACACATAACATAAATGCAGGTTTTTTGAAAAAGAAAGCAAGCATTTTTTAAAAGGTAATCATTTTAACTAACAGTCATATTCAGTGTGTTCATTATTGGGCTTGTATTAATTGTTTTAAAAGCACAAATATGAAAAAGACTTCTGTCCCAAGGCATGGAAAACATGAAAGCTTGGAGCCTTCCAATATAATATAATATAATATAATATAATATAATATAATATAATAATCTTTAGTCTTTATCCATATCCATGTTCCCTTAAAGTGAAGCCAGTGAGAGATTTCATTATGTAAATTATCTTTGAGCTCTGAGAAAGATCTGCCTTAAATACTGTGATTACTCATTCTATATCAAGGTTTGAATATTGTTGCTGAATGACTTTAATCTTCATAACAAATACGATCATATTTGTCTAGAACTGTAGAGCTTACATAGCTCTTTTATGTGCATTATCTTATTTTAATGCCCACAACAGCCCTGAGAGATGACTAAAATATTTTTACGTATGAGGAAACTGAAATTTCAAGATGTAAGTGAACTTGTGTCAAGGCCACGTAGTTAATAAGTGGAGGAACTGGGCTTAATCCGGGGGCTCTTAATGGGAGACAATGAAGAGGGAACAAATTCCATACTCTTTCCACCAAATCGTTCTGCTAATGTTTAAAAATGTTAACTTATTAGGTAAAAGTTCAAACTCAATTATTACATTGTCCCATTTCTATTCTAGAATCCTACTTGTCTGAAGAGCCTATAAAAGGCATCTCAGTTATTCTGTCATATGACACGTTACCCAGAAGAACAGTCTTAATGCACAAAACCATAAAATCCTTCCAGATTATAAAGAGCATGCTAGGGTAGATTGGAGCTCTCAGGTCATTATTTTACGGCCACGCCAGTAAGGTCCATAGCCACCCTTACTGCTGCGTGCTAGGTGCATCACATAAATAACACACCAACAACCTATGAGACAGGCTCTATTATTCCCATTACACAGATGAGAAAACTGAGGCTCAGAAATGTACTCTTGGCCACACACCTAATGAGTGGCAAAAGTAGGATTGGAAGTGATATCTGACTCCAGACTCTTTCTACTACCCAACCCTTCTTCCCTTGATTCAACCTGTGGCTGAATTGTACAGAGAAAACATACATCTTCCTGGTACTGACAGACGGAGTTTCAGAGCACATGACTCTGTTAGAGAGAAGACTGCATATTCACTAAATGGTGATCTGGCCCAGTGCAAGGGGGAAGGTCACATCACTGGAGAAGTACAGCTTTTCCTAGGCAAAGGGAAGCATTGGGATGTTTCTATTTCCCTTTCCCCTTTTGTTGATTTTTGCCTACTATTAATAATTTCCTAAATCTCCTTAAGGTAGCTTCCAACAGTGAGGAGGAGGCCCTGCAAGAAAAATTGACTATTAAGGAAAGATTATATAGTCTTCTTTCAAGTCTTTGATGGAGTCTCTACCACCTAAACAGTATCCTGTCTAGGTGACCTTTTGCTGAGCCAGTAAAGGAAGACCCTAAAGGAGTCTTTAAATCTAAACTATTAATCTAAACTTTCAATCTAAACTATTAAAATAGTTTAGATTAAAATAGTTTAGATTAGGATGATTTTAGATATTTGGAAGAATACGTGTTTGGTATTTTGGTTATTATTGCCATGGTGTATGACAGAAATGACCTTTGTTAATCCAGATATCAAATTCAGCCATGAGAGAGAGTAATTGCACATTTTATTTCTTTTGGCAGTTATTTATATAATAGTTTAAAAGTTTTGGTGTTAACAGAACTGCATGGTACAGGATGAAAGCTGTAACTTTCAGTTTCAGGCCATTGCTAACCATATTTGCTGTTTTTGATCTTCTGTGACCAGTAGTATAAAAATGCTAATATTCGAATGCAAAGGATTACAAAATGATCTTCTCAATTATCATGAGTGAGTAAGTTGGATGATAAACTATACGAATTTAGAAAAAATCCAACTATGTGTGCGTGTGTACCTATGTGCACACATAGACATATGTATACATGCATATACACATGTGTAAACATAAATTCATATACACATAATTTCCATATTTATGTGTGTATGTATGTGCATGTATATATATGTGTGTATATATATATTTCTCCAATATTGAGCAATTTTTGGAAAATTGCAGTTCTTGTTTTAGTTTCTTCAAAATCACATTTTAAAAAGCTCATAGGAACATGAAAACATTGCAGTTTGTGGTAATCTCCCAAATCATGTGCTTGTCAGTTCTTAAGTAAATGGCTATTAAGAGTCTCTTTTACTTTTTGTATTTTCTTTCCCTCCCTCTTTGGCCTTTTCAGAAGATCAGAAACAATGTAAGAACAAAATGGTTCAAAGAAAGATGTTTTCCATTTCCTGATTTGATTTTTAAACATTCACTTGATATTTGAGAAAGCAGTTTATTTGTCACCATTTTAGTTGCGGGATTTAAAAAATTTTATCAATATAAACAATTCTTGACTTATAAATAACAGACTTATAAATAACCGATACAATTACAAATGTTCATCCCTTCTCTCAACTGCTAGAGTCTCAGTCATTTCCATAAAAGCTGTCATGCCAGTGGGAAGGGGTCAGGAAGGAACATTTAGTTTCCCAGGATTCAGAACAGGAGGAAGGAAAGAAATTGTGCAAAAACAGTGTAAGAATCTGACTTCAGGAGACCTGGTCTGTCCATGCGTTCAGATCTCTCTCAAACTAAAAGAATTTTTCTTTCTTTTAAAATTTCATTTTATTTTCCTCAACTTCCTACCAATTAAAAATCTCGCTCTCTCTGTTGGTGTTATTAAAAGTGCAAATGTCTTTGGGATGTTCAAGAATTATTAGTCATTTGTATCTTAGTGTAAGGCTCAATAAAGTTGCTTTTCTTAAAGCACCTAAAAGAAATAAAAGCAGCCAAGTTTGCTTGGGTTGTGGAAGAATTTTGAGATGTGAAGCAATTCAAAAGCCAAGGAATGCTGAGCTTTGCCAAGTAGTAGCCACGATTTTGTGGGGGGCAGAGAGAACTGGAGAAAAGGATACATCACATGAGGCTCCCAAGTTGGCACAGAGGGGCAGCAAGAGAGTTAGGGCAGTGCAAGGAATAAACCGCTTACTTTGATAGACTGTCTATATTTCACCATGTTTCAAGGTTTTAATTTCTAGTTTAGAAGGGGAAAGAATGATCCATTCAAACATCCCGTTTGTTTTTCCCAGGAAGACAAACTTCTATTTATCCCTTTACTTCAGGCAGGGAGGACGGGGAATACCCTTCATCTTAACTGGGTGCAGAAGTTTCCTATTTCCTGTGTCGTACCAATAGACAATTTTCCATCTGTATTTGCAGTGCATTACAGACTCTTAGAACATTAGGAAAACTGGAAGAGTCTCATTAGTCCACTCCTCTGGACTCAACCACAGGCCAGAGAGAAGTTCTTGAGTTTTCAGAGCAAATTGGCAGCAGAGCCAACCATAGAAACCCCTTGCTGAGTCTGTAACATTAACTAATAAACATTTTGTATAAAAATGTGGAAAACTAAGTAATAAGGAGGCAGGCAAGTAAAGGAATGTAACTTACCAGTTTCATTTTCCCCGGAGTGTGTTTTCATGTTATGTCTTGCAGAGCATTTCTAACCTAAGAGTGCGCCATGCTTGGGAAGCTGGTTAAAGTGCTTTATCTGCTTCGCCACCACCTTCATCCTTCATTCTCATGCGGGCTGTGTTGTTGTCTCCCTCTGCTGCCTCACTTTTCTCCTGTGCCTTTCTCCATGCTTCTCACTTCTTTGGGGAAGGGAAGTGGTGGTGAGAGACCATCCTATTCCTCTTACAACTTCCTTCCCCTTTAGAAGGAGGCTGGCTGGGGCATCCAGGCCGTGGGGTCTCTCAGGCTCTGGCCCTTGGGCCTGCCCTGCCCCATCACGCACCAATTTACATGAAATAATAGGATGTAACTTTATATAATGGGTGAAAATGAAATTAATGACTGAATTAGCATTCACGCTCAGTTCTATTCCTCTAGAACTGTGAGGAGTAGACTACCGCTACTGGTTTTACGTGCCAGCATCATCCTTCTTAAATGATTCCCTTCTAATGTGGTTTCTTGAAGTTTAATGGATTTCTGATCCAAGGCCCCTAGTAGTAACCCTTGACATTGAGCAGTTCATTCAAAAGTTATGTCATCATAAGCCAGGTGTGGTGGTGCATACCTGTAGACCCAGGTTCTTGGGAGGCTGAGGTGGAGGATGGCTTGATCCCAGGAGCTTGAGGGCAGCCTAGGGAATGTAGAAAGACCTCATCTCTAAAAACATTATGAATTAAATAAAAATTTAAAAAGTTGTGTCATCACAGTGGTCAAGCTTCAGATAATTTATGTTTGCAGAGTATATAAAGGTATCTAAAAAGTCCTTCATTTATATGTATAACTTGTTTTTAAAAAATAAACAGTCAGTGTCTTGCTCTGTCACCCAGGCTGAAGTGCAGTGGTACGATCATAGCTCACTGTAACCTTGAATTCCTGGTCTCAAGAAATCCTCCTGCCTCAGCCTCCTGAGTAGTTGGAACTCCACCACATCTGGCTAATTTCAGTAATTTTTGTAAAGATGGGATCTCACTATGTTACTCAAGCTGGTCTCAAACTCCTGGCCTCAAGTGATCTCCCCACCTTGGTCTCCCAAAGTGCTGGGATTACAGGTGCCCACCCTACCTAAACATTTTCATGTTTAAATACATTTCGCACTTTGAATAATATTGAGTTTAGGCCGGGCGCGGTGGCTCAAGCCTGTAATCCCAGCACTTTGGGAGGCCAAGACGGGCGGATCACGAGGTCAGAAGATGGAGACTATCCTGGCTAATACGGTGAAACCCTGTCTCTACTAAAAAATACAAAAAACTAGCCGGGCGAGGTGGCGGGCACCTGTAGCCCCAGCTACTCGGGAGGCTGAGGCAGGAGAATGGCGTAAACCCGGGAGGCGGAGCTTGCAGTGAGCTGAGATCTGGCCACTGCACTCCAGCTTGGGCGACAGAGCAAGACTCCGTCTCAAAAAAAAAAAAAAAAAAAAAAAAGAATAATATTGAGTTTAAATAATATTATTTTTAAATAAACTGAAGTGGTGGTTCTTCAGCTCTCTGAAAGGTTGTATAAATGTCTAGTTTCATAGCTGTCATCAGAAGCTCTAAGGGTCCCATAATTCAAACAAAGTTTGAACCATTAATTTGGATGATCAATGTGTCATTTAAACTCTCTCACCGAAGTTGTTGATATTTGTCTGTGTCCTATTTCAGATGCATTTCCTCATTGATTTTCTTTCATTTATGGCTTAAAAGACTTCCATTGACAGGACCTTCTCACATCACATTCCATGATACACTGTTGATGGATTTGGGACCATAACTGAGTAAAAGGCTGGCCACAGACAGAACAGGATTTTCATATTAACACATGATGACTTCTGTTGCAGAATTGTGAGCTTTAGAATTAACAGACTAGAGTTCAGCTCTGTGGCAAAGGTTACTTGCAATCTATTTTGTAATTTCATTGAGTCTCAGTTTCCTGATCTGTATATTGGGAAAGGGCATCTACTTCATGGAGCTGTCATGAGGATGACACAAGATAAATATGTAAAGGGCCTACCCACTGCAGTTAATGGCACCTCAGAGGCATCCAAGAACTTCTCCTGCCTTCTCTCTTTTTTTTTTTTTTTTTTTTCTTTTTTTGACAGAGTCTTGCTGTTGCCCAGGCTGGAGTACAGTGACATGATTTTGGCTCATTGCAACCTCCGCCTCCTGGGTTCAAGCAATTCTCCTGCCTCAGCCTCTTGAGTAGCCGGGATTACAGGTGTGCAGTACCACACCCAGCTAATTTTTATATTTTTAGTAGAGACGGGGTTTCGCCATGTTGGCCAGGCTGGTCGCAAACTTTTGACCTCAGGTGAACCTCCCACCTCAGCCTCCCAAAGTGCTGGGATTACAGGCGTGAGCCACCTTGCCCAACCTCCTCCCTTCTCTTGCACAATACAGAATGTTGGACTTGGTGGTGAAGTTACACTAGACGCAAAGACTCCACCCCATTGGTATTTGTGATATTTACCTATGGGTTGATCTTCTACTTTTAGGTCCAGAATGAAAATCCTTCAACTCTTACACTAACAAAACTTTCATTCTGCAACATTACCTTTTTTTTTCTTCATTCCATCTCCTCTTTTGTACTCATTACTTTCCTCACCTTCAGCAAATCCTGCCACTTTTTCCATTAACCACAGGAAGAGTCAATTCACAGTCATCTCACTGCTTCCAAGGACCTAAGAGAAAAAAGGGTATCAAAGGGACAAATAAATATAATATGTTTAAAGCATGACAATAAATTACACAACTTCATCTCAAATCTTGCTCTGGGGGAAGGCTGACATGAATCGTTTGAAGAAACATGAAACAGATCCTAAAGACAGGCGATTTTTCATAGTGAAATGCAAATTTTTTTTTTCAAGCTTCAAAGCAAGGGTTCCTTTTGTCATCTGCTTGATAGGTTATTTTTGACAGAATTTAACTTATTAAATTGTTCTCCTGCCCTTTCAAACGGTCTGGGCATAGGAACGTGCTAGGGAAAATGATGAATGTTTGTTCTTAATTGAAATTTTGAAATAACCATGTGGCAAAGCATAGTGAATGCATTTGCTCTTCTGCAAAAGTTTCAAAAATGAATGCCTTGTGTAGCACCACATTGATAATAAGCAAGACTAGGGTGATCTGAGGAATGAACTAGAATAATCTGCCTTCTGGACTAGTATTTTTATAAAAGTGTTCTTTGCAGCTGTGATTCATCAAACTCTTCAAAGATTCTTTCTGTAATTTAGAAATAATTCATTCTTATTCATTAAGAACTGTACCACATTATACCAATGAAAAGAGTGAATATGCCCATGAAAATTACTACATAATTATTTATACTAATAGAGAAACCTATTTTTTTTGTTGGCTAACAAAAAGTTGCTGACTTTTCAGCATCACAATTTCAAAAGATTTCTGTAAAATTGTATGAAGTTGAGAAATGTAAGCAATTGAATCGTGATGTAAATCGAAGGACTTTGCTAATGCTATATAAGCTGTATTCTAGTTGCATAAACATGTTAATTAGTGAAATATACTTCTTATCGAAAACTTAAAATAGAACATTGAAAGGATGCAGAATTTTCTAAAAGTTTAATTGCCGTGCAACACTTTTATAACCACTGTGTCTGATGACTATCATTTCCTCTTCCAGCTACATCTCACTTCACACAAATTCTGTGTCTGAAAAGTTACCTTTGTGTTTTATGGTTATAAACTGAATCATCTAGGTGCACTAGAGAAATTTGTTCTTTTAAAGAGTCTATGGGCCAAGTCGGGCAGATCACGAGGTCAGGAGATCGAGACCATCCTGGCTAACCATCGAAACCCTGTCTCTACTAAAAGTACAAAAAATTAGCCGGGCGTGGTGTTGGGCGCCTGTAATCCCAGCCACTCGGGAGGCTGAGGCAGGAGAATGGCGTGAACCTGGGAGGCGGAGCTTGCAGTGAGCCGAGATCGCGCCACTGCACTCCAGCCTGGGCGACAGAGCGAGACTCCATCTCAAAGAAAAAAAGTCTATGGTAACTCATTTGGAAAAATGTGAATAGCTACTGCCTAAATATCATTTTGTAACTCTGAATTTGTTTACAACATATGAGAAAAGAAGCAAAGTTGGGGAGAAAGGTAGCAACAATGATTGAACACCTTTTGGGGCAGGCATCTCCTATGATCTCCCAACAATATGCAAATTAGATATCCTCACCCCATTTACAGAAGAGAAAACTGCTCAAGTCCACAGAGTTAATAATGGAAAAAAATGTTGATGACAAGACTCGAATATTACGTATGATTATATATATCTTTATTAAGAAGAATTTCATGTACTATAATTTCAAATGTGGTAGAGTTGGCCCTCTGTATCCAACCAACCACTGGTTGAAGATACTTGAGAAAACTAAAAGGATGGTTGCATCTGAACTGAGCACATACAGACTTTTTTCTTGTCACTGTTCCCTCAACAATACAGTATAATAACTATTTACATAGCACTTACATTGTTCTAGGTATTATAAGTAATCTACACATGATTAAAACTATATGGGAAGATGTGTTCAGGTTATATACAAATACTATCCCATTTTATGTTAGGGACTTGAGAATCTGTGAATTTTGGCATGGGGGAGTGGGCCGTGGGAGGGGGTGGCAGCAAGGGTTGATCCTGGAACCAATCCCCTGAGAATACTGAGGGATGACTGTAATTCATTCTTCCCATCACTCAGATTAAAAAATTATTAAGACTGACACATTTGTTTCATCTCTCTTTTCTTTTACTTTTTTCAGTTTCCTGAAGATTTTTTAAGCAAGTGCCAGATGTATAATTTTACCTCGACTTAATTTCCATCTCTAAAAAATGTGGGCTTTAAAAAGTAACAACAATACCATCATCATACCTAATCAATTCACAATAATTCCCTGGCATCATGTAAGAGTCAGTCCATAATTAATTTCCCTAATTGCTTTCAAAATACCTTTTCTTCATGCTGTTTTTTCACATCATATTATAAGCATGTATTTTAATAAGATGACTGACTGTGTTCCTGTGATTCCAGAAAACAGCAATGATACAGAGACGAGATCTCCAGTCTCAACAACTAATGGCTGTTTGCAAACATTAAACCATTATGCAAAGTATGATGTAACGTGCTTAGATGTGTGAATTTCATAGTCCATCAATTAAAAGAAAAAACTGGCAAGATCCATACTTTTTTTTTTTTTTTTAGTTTTGTTTTGTTCTTTAAAAAGAGGGACTATAGGGCCGGGTACAGTGGCTCACGCCTGTAATCCCAGCACCTTGGGAGGCTGAGGGGGGAAGATCACCTGAGGTCGGGAGTTCAAGACCAGCCTGGCCAACATGGAGAAACCCTGCCTCTACTAAAAATACAAAATTAGCCAGGCATGGTGGCACATGCCTCTAATCCCAGCTACTCAGGAGGCTGAGGCAGGAGGCTCATTTGAACCCAGGAGGCGGAGGTTGCAGTGAGCCGGGATCGTGCCATTGCACTCCAGCCTGGGCAACAAGAGCAAAACTCTGTCTCAAAAAAAAAAGAGGGAAAATATATAATCTGCCAACACTTTTATTTCATTTTTCAGAAAGGCATTTTAATCCCCGAAAGCAGGAAAACTTCATTTCACAATGACAGGTCTTCCAGGAAAGGACATTTAGTATATCTGGAAATGTTTCTTAGAATATGGATTTGGCAATTAAAAAATATTTCAAAATTATTAATGTTGGGGCTGGGCACAGTGGCTCATACCTGCAGTCCCAGGACTTTGGGAGGCCAAGGCAGACTAATCACTTGAGCCCAGGAGTTCATGACCAGCCTGGGCAACATGGCGAGATCTTCTCTCTCCAAAAAATACAAAAGACTAGGTGGGGGTGGTGGCATGTGCCTGTAGTCCCAGCTACTCGAGAGGCTGAGGTGGGAGGATCACTTGAGCCTGGGAGGTAGAGGCTGCAGTGAGCGGTGATGGTACCACTGCACTCCAGCCTGGGTAACAGAGTGAGACCCTGTCTGAAACAAAAAAAAATTATTAACATCAAATGTTGCAAGTATATGGTGAAAAACATTATTCAGTATACTTAGCATCCAAAGTAGCTGCATAATGCAATGATTGCGCTAACAGGATCTGGAGTCAGACAGACCTGACCACTTACTTGACCTTTTAATACCTGAGTCTTCTCATCTGTCAAATAGGATAATAATAGTTCTTACTCCTGAGTCCTACCAATAGGAATGTAAAATATCTAACACATTATTTGGCACATAGTATGTACTTAACAAGTTCTAGCTGATTACTAACTTCTGAATATTCAGACAGCATGCCCAAATAACATAAAGAAACCCAGCCCCTCTTCTGGACTTGGTTTTCATAGGAACTTGGAAGGTTGGTAGGGAAACACCATTTTTATCTTCTCAAGTCAGATGATTGTTTTCTGTCAGCCTGCTCATGTGTAGAGCAGTTAGAATTAATGATAGCTCTAGGGGGATGTATTTGAAAAGAAGAGCGTGAAAGTGTTGACAAGGTTCTTTCTTTCTTGTTTGTTACATACTTTGGTGACTAAGTAGCAAAGCCTTTCTAAGTAAGTCTTCCAAGATGACATGCTAGTCATATTTTCTAAGCTTTTCCATAATTCTCTCCTAATTTTTCTAAGGACTGTAGAGTTGATTTAAAAAAAAAATTCAATGTTGTAGATTGAAAAACCGGCCAGGGGCGGTGGCTCAAGCCCGTAATCCCAGCACTGTGAGAGGCCAAGGCGGGCAGATGACGAGGTCAGGAGATCGAGACCACCCTGGCTAACACAGTGAAACCCCGTCTCTACTAAAAATACAAATAAATTAGCCAGGTGTAATGGCAGGGACCTGTAGTCCCAGCTACTTGGGAGGTTGAGGCAGGAGAATGGCGTGAACCCAGGAGGCGGAGCTTGCAGCGAACTGAGATTGCGCCACTGCACTCCAGCCTGGGCAACACAGCGAGACTCTGTCTCCAAAAAAAAAAAAAAAGAAGAGAGAGAGAAAAGAAAAACCAAGGCACAAAATAATTCTACAACTTGCTTAACCATAATAATAGCTAACATGCATTGAGACTTAACCTTCTGACTGCTTTATGTTCATCTTTTCTCATATGACCCTCAAAGCAATACTGGGAGGTTGCTGTGATTTCACTCTCACTCTAAAGACAAGGAAACTGAGGCGCAGGGAGGTTAAGAAACTTGCCCAGGATCATAAAGCTGGTAGGTGTGAGTGTCAGGATCCATGCTGGGCCGTCTGGCTTCAGAGTGTGTGTTCTTAATCCCTCTAAATGTGACTTCTCATGGGATGTTTAGCATGAATGACTCAGATAAGGGTTGGGCTCTAGTGTCTCATTTATCGAGGTATCTTTTCCTTGGTTGTGGTAGTATTTCTTCATTGGTATCTCTCTCTCTCTCACCCCCATTTTTTATTTTTTGAGACAGGGTCTCACTCTATTGCCTAGGCTGGAGTGCAGTGATGTGAACACGGCTCAATGCAGCCTCGACTTCCTGGGCTCAATTGATCCTTCCATTTCAGCCTCCCAAGTAGTGGGGGCTACAGCTGTGCCCCAACCATACCCAGCTAATTTTTGTAATTTTTTTAGAGATGGGATTTCTCCATGTTGCCCAGGCTGGTCTCAAACTCCTGAGCTCAAGCAATCTGCCTGCCTTGGCCTCCCAAAGTCCCGGGATTAGAGACGCGAGCCACCAAGCATGACCTCACCCCAAATCTGTAAAAGAAAACTAAAGGACAAGATCTTTGTGTGACTCATCTCCCTATCATTCCCTCCTTCCCCATATGTCAGCACCAACTGCAACATCAGCAGAAGATACATTAAGTGGAACGCTCTTGTGTTCAAAGAGCAGCTCACCACCACAGCTGGAGTTAGGGGATGAAGAGGGGGAGGTGGGCAAGCCCCCTCCAACTCCTGTGAGCTGCCACATCTGGTCCCCTCTCTCTTTCACCCCCTGAGCCAGGAATGCAAACCAGAGGCAGTCTCCATCCCTCCATCAGCCCCAGGACCCCACTGTACCGCTTTGTTGTTTCACAAAGATCTGTTTGTTTGATCTTTCCATCTCCTCATTGTTTCTCTCTAAATAGAGAGACAGAGATGAGGACAGAGGAGGAATTGCAATCACACCCTTCAGAGGGGGAGAGACCAAAACGCCGTCCCATGCTTGTCAAACGCACATTTCCTCAGAACGCCTCCTAACTGAAATTCACACTTTTTCTCTTCTTGTGCCCTTTAATCTGATTGATTGTGTGGGTATCTGAGGGAGCAGGGCTGTCCATTCAGAATTCATTTTGGCCACATAACACTGTGATTGTTACCTAACTCTGCACATAAAACCCAGGTTTTAATTGAGGACAAGATTTTAAAAAAATTCTTACACATAGTTATCTTGTGGTCATTAGGGGAATAGAGAGACGCTTTTGGGAAAAAGAAGTAGCTGGAAAGATATTATAGGAGCCATCCATTTGAGCATAAAAGTATTTTTGAGACTACAATTCCAGTCAAAAGTCTGACTGAGTGCAGTGGCTCATGCTTGTAATTCCAATGCTTTGGGAGGCCAAGGTGGGAGGATTGCTTGAGCTCAGGAGCTTGAGACAAGTCTGAGCAACATAGCAGGACCCTATCTCTACAAAAAATTAAAAAATTATCTGGGGCCAGACGTGGTGGCTCACACCTGTAATCAAGCACTTTGGGAGGCCGAGGTGGGCGGATCACGAGGTCAAGAGATCGAGACCATCCTGGCCAACATGGTGAAACTCCATCTCTACTAAAAATACAAAAATTAGCTGGATGTAGGTGGTGTCCACCTGTAGTCCCAGCTACTTGGGAGGCTGAGGCAGGAGAATTGCTTGAACTCGGGAGGCAAAGGTTGCAGTGAGTCAAGATTGTGCCACTGCACTCCAGCCTGGCGACAGAGTGAGACTCCATCTCAAACAAAAAATAAATAAATAAATAAAAAGAAAGAAAAGAAAAGAAAAAGTTAGCTGGGTGTGGTGGTGCACACCTGTAGTGCCAACTACTCAAGAGGCTGAGGAGGGGAGGATCGCTTGAGCCCAGGAAATGGAGGCTGCAGTGAGCCATGATTGTACCACTGTACTCCAGCCTGAGCAACAGAGCAAGACCCTGTGTCTTTAAAAAAAAAAAAAGTTCTTGTTCTTTAAAAATCTTCCTTAGATTGTTTTACTGGATTTAAATAATGTCATCTCTTTCAGATTAGATTTTGATGGTGATATCTTTGCTTACCTCAGAATTTCTAATGGTTTTATCAGCTATGCACATAACCCAAGTTTGAACAGTTTTCAATAGTTTCACAATGTGTTCCATGCTCTGGGGTTTGTATCCTGGGGAGGCCTGGTGGGCTCCCCTGATGAAGCATAACTGGATGAAGGGGAGGAGGGTCCCAAGGCACAGGGAGGTTAACGGGTACAAAAATAGAGTTAGACAGAAGGAGTAAGTTCCAGCATTCTGTAAGACAGTAGGGTGACTCTAGTTAACAAGTATTTATTGCAAATTTCAAAATAGCTAGAAGAGATTGGAAACGTTCCCAAACACAAAGAAATGATAAATGTTTGAGGTGATTTGGCTTCCCATGGCACCAAGAGGAAGAAGATGATGAGGATGGAGCCCAGAGGGCAGATGGCACATGCACTTAGGAAGTAGAATTGAGAAAATGCAGTGATCAATTTGAGGTGATCAATAACCCTGATTTGATCATTACACACTGTATGCTTGTATCAAAATACCACATCTCCCATAAATACATACTATTATGTCTCAATAAAAATATATTTTAGAAAAAGAATGAGTGTTGGCCAGGGGCAGTGGCTCACGCCTGTAATCCCAGCACTTTGGGAGGCTGAGGCAGGTGGATCGCTTGAGGTCAGGAGTTCGAGACCAGCCTGGCCAACATAGTGAGACCCTGTCTCTATTAAAAATACAAAAATTAGCCAGGCAAGGTGGCACACACCTGTAATCCCAGCTACTTGGGAGGCTGAGGCAGGAGAATCACTTGAACCTGGGAGGCAGAGGTTGCAGTGAGCCCAGAGCTCCCCACTGCACTCTAGCTTGGGCAACAGAGTGAGACTCCATTAAAAAAAAAAGAAAAAGAAAAAGAATGAGCGTTGAAGGAGAATAACAATTCCAGAAAAGAGTGGGCAGAGTGACTAGGAAGTGAAGGGTTCCTGTGGGATGGCACTGGGGGTGGGGTGTGCTGCAGTTGTGCAGTGGGGCATGTTGGGGTGGTGCTGGGACACTGGGAAGAAGCTGACTGGGGAAAGGCCTTTTGTGCATAGCAAGCTGCCTTCACTTCATTCTGAATGCCATGGGGAACCAGAGAAGGGGTCCATACCCTATGCAGTGTGATAGCTATGATCATAGTTTTGTTTTAGTGTGATCCCCTTGATCTGGGAAGAGGGCTTCCCATTTTGGAAGCAAACTTGAAGAAGGCCAGAAAAGACCCTATTGCAGCTATTCCCAGAAGAGGCCATTAGGTCCTAGGGTGAGGGGATGGTGTGGGTGGAGCCCAGAGGGCAAGATGAACTTAGGAGGTAGAATTGAGAGGACATGGTGATAAACTGGATGTGATAGGCAGGGAAAGGAAAGGACCTAGGGTCCTTTGTTTAATTAAGTTTTGGCATTTATGACTCGCTCTGTTATTCCCAGTAATGACCTACAGAGTAAATCAAAATAACAACACAGATAAATAAGCCTGAGAAAGGGTTCAATGATCCAGGAGGGAGGAGCCCAATTTAAGGATCAAGAATCAAGCAAAACAACTAGGGTGCCAGGAACAGAAACTCAGGCTTCCAAGACAGCAGAAATCTGACAATCCTGCCAAACACTATCTAATTCACCCAGGACTGTTGAAGATGGCTACACACTTATCAGTGGTTAAGACTTCAGGGTGCTTCAAAACTTCATCTCCGGCAAAAACTTCTGAAGTATGACATGAAATTGGTGGTAGTCCCATGGAGAAGGAAGCCAGCATTATACAGTCCCCGTAAATGACAAGCTGTGTACATGTAACACGCATACACATACACAAGCGCGCACACACATACTGTGAGAGTGTGTTCATTTGAAGTTCACTGCTAGGAAATAAAATGTGTCCATCACTTTATACTAGGCATTGATGTTCTCACATCCAGGGGTCACTGATGCACGGCATCTTTTTGTCTCTCTGGCATGTACAGTATATGTCAGCTCTAACAAGTTCTCTATCTATTCCACATGGAAAGGGAAGTCCAATACTTTTTACAGAAGAGAAAGAATTCAGGGTAATTTTTGTTCTGAGGTCCTGTTTTCCTTCTGGTTTAGTTTAGTGGAGAGACTAAAGTATTATAAATGGCCACTTAGACGTGCTGCTCTTACGTCAAAGCATAAGATTCTCAGAATGTATTTATCAAATGAAGACATGAGGCTGGGCGCAGTGGCTCACACCTGTAATCCCACCGCTTTGGAAGGCCAAGGTGGGCAGATCACGTGAGGTCAGGTGTTCGAGACCAGCCTGGTCAACGTGGTGAAACCCCATCTCTACTAAAAATACAAAAATTAGCCAGGTGTGGTGGTGTGTGCCTATAATCCCAGCTACTTGGGAGGCTGAGGCAGGAGAATCGCTTGAGCCTGGGAGGCGGAGGTTGCAGTGAGCAGAGATGGAGCCACTGCACTCCAGCCTGGGCAACAGATTAAGATTATTTCAAAAAAAAAAAAAAAAAAGACAAAACACATGATAAATTTCCATATTTCCATTGCTAGTAATAGATTACTGTATAAATATAATATTAAAAAATAAACTGATGCCAGTTGCATGGTGTATCTTAAACGCAAATGTCTTCCAGACCAAAATTACTAGTGTCTCTAGAGCAATGATATAAATAACATGTGCTTACTTTTCAACTTATAAAAGAAATGATGAGACTAATGAGTTTTTGGTAGTTTCATAAATACCGTGTCTGAAAATAGTTCATCAATTTTTGGGACTCATCCATGAAATGCTTACATGTTGTTTCAGTAAGGTACACATTTTGCCACACTTTAGTGGTTTGGAAAGAGTACAATCAGTGATGAGATTAAGGAGAATTGTACAATCTGCATGGGAATTTACGTATGAGAGAATTCTCCTAACATGTAAACTATCTGCAATTCTGACATCTTAGAACATTTGCATGAAGGTAACTGAGGGCCAAAAAAGAAAAAGGCAATATATTGTGTCAAATGAGACCTCCCCTGAAATTCCCATTTCGGTTACACGCTGTTTGCTACATCTAAAGATGAAATTGTTCTCTCACTTCCTTTTCTTTTGTTCCAAATCTAACCTCTGAAGACAGGCTAAATGTGCACCCAAAGAGGAAGAACATATTTGCAGCCTAGACCATTGCAGTTGCCATGTTAGGTGGTACAGAAGTCTTTTGTCTTGGCCAACAGTGCTGTAGGCAAGTCCCACGTTCTGTGTGGGAGGCCAAGAAAGAGGTAATAACGTATTTTAATATTTTGACCCTTCTTTGAAGTCAATATGAGTGTGGAGTGAGGTGTTTTGTAGCTATTAAATATATCTATCGAGTAAGACATTTTAGCTCCTGTAAAAATTTATTATTTTTTAAAAGCTTATAATTCTCAATTCTGATTCTAGGTAGTCACTATCTTGCTAAAATAAATAGAATCAATGTTTAACAATTTTTAGGTTGTATTCATAATATGCTGGATTTTAAAGTAGCCCAGACAGTCATGAGGACCTCTGAATTTTCAGTCTAACTTAATATTTCCTGAAAGGTCTGCCAAAAACTGCAGAAGGGGCATGCCAATTTTAAGTGTGTGTGAAGTTGGGAGGAGACAGGGAGACCTTTGCCTCTTTCTGTTCCAGAGTAGAATACATAAAAAGTCAAATTTATTCTGGGCTGCCCTTTGCTAGAAACTGACAGCCCAGGCAGCTAACTCCTGGCCTCAGTGGAAGTTGCTTTAAAATCAAAGAACCTGTCCCTCTAGGGGGTAGGAAGGAAGGGGATCAGAGACAAACTGAGGGGCTCTTTTGCATATGTTTCTGGGGATCAATCGCTTGTTGATATAGCTGGCTTTACAAGTAGATCACAACTTAAAGTGTTTGTAAAAAGTTACTTCCTTTTCAATCTTCCAAAGATGTTTTTCATGCTGTTTTTCAGCAGAGGCCAAGGGTGGAAATACCAATAAAATCTGCTGTTTGAAGAGCCAGTGCTCCCTGGGTCCTGCATCCTAGGCTCTGCTGTGCTGAAAGCATCCTTTTCCTGTGTTCCATAGAAGTGGTGGTTCATTCCATTTATTCAGCATGAAGGATATGCTAATTGTATTGTTAAATATTACTTTTATTTGCATACAGAGGGGAGAAAAGTTAAAGTGTTGTTAAATATTTGTAGGCTCCTGTTCTGTCTCCATAACTGAGTTGTAACTTTAGAGCCAGGTGGTCAAGAGTGTTGGCTCCAGTCCCATTGCCTGGGTTTAATATTGAGCTTTTTCTTCTACTAACTGTAACCACATTATCCAACTTTTCTAAACCTCAACTTAGCCATTCGTAAAATGAGAATCATCATAGTACTTCCTTGTAGAGTTATTGTGAAGATAAAGAAGATAGCATGTAAAATGCTTAGTAGATGTGCCAGGCACATTGGAAGCAGACAGTAAATGTCAGCTATTATTAATTAATGTGTCATTGGGATAAGGAAGGTGTTTCTATTCTATCAGAGGTAAAATACTGTAAAATCAGATTATATCAGGTACCTGGCCATCTTCCTTTTGGTGACCCAAGTTGATGGGGAATATGGAAGGTAGTGGTGGTTTGAAGCGGTTTCCTCTCTCTCATCTATTAAGGGAAAAGAGAAAAAAGAAGAGTGGTCTGGCTCTGAGAAAACCAGGTCAAGCTTTGTTTCCCATTTAGACATTCTGTGTATAAATGCATATCGTGATTCCCAGAATTCCTTCATGACAGTTCCCTGAGTTAATGGTCAAGGAGGATTTTCTCAGGCTAGGCATACCCAGATCTGCCTCAGAAGAGATCGCCAAATAGTTCCTATTTTTGGCCTTCGGCTTAGAAAAAGGGGACAAACTGCTTTTCTCAAAAAGCTTTCTGGGACATTAAACAACTTTTTTTTTTTTTAAAAGAAGAGGAGATTGTTTAAAAAGGAAACAGCCTAGAAGGCTGTCCAATTTCACTCTATTAGGATATAATTTTTTTCTCTCGTGCCCTCATTCTTAGATATTATTCTTCTCATTTTTCTAGTTTGTCTCTCAGCATATGTAATAAATATAAAGAGCCAATAGGAGGGCACTGGATATTTCCATTGGCTTCTTGGCCATTATCTGGGGGACTGATGTGGCTGCTGTGGCTGGGGTTTCACTCAGCAATGCCTTGGGCTGTGTGTGTGTGTGTATAAGATGAAGTCAAGTCTGGGCTGGTCCAACTTGGACTGGGAGCAGAATCTGGGCCATTGGTTGACAGAGAAACAAGCATGCAAAGAGTTTGAACTTTTGGACCCTCTTCTCATGGTCAGGCTTGCTGTTTCACCTCTGCTTTTAATACCTTCTCATTATATTCTTAATTGTCAAGACAATTCATTAACTTAAGGTTTGCCAAGAAGGCAGCACTGCTTCTGAGAACACGGTCCTGGAGAATGAATAGTCCCTTCTCAGCTCCTTCTCGGTCACAGCTAGCTACACTTTTGCTGTATGGCATCTCTCGGTCTCACCTCTTCTTCCCTATCCTCAACTTTCTCCTCTTGTGTTCTGAGAATTTAAAAATTTTCTACCAGGGTACCTATCTTCATTTCTCTTTCCTCTTCAGTTGCAGAAAGCCCCTCCAAATTTTCTCTACTCTGAGGCCTCCTGATTTAGGACACATATAGAAAATACTTTTACTTCTAGAGTCTCACCAAGAAAGGAAGTAGCAGTTTTGTTCATAACTAACAATCTCTTTTCCCTAAGAAGCAACAGTAACAATAACAATTGTGTCTTAGTCCATTTTGCATTGGTGTAATAGAATACCACAGACTGTGTAATTTATTTTTTTTTTAAAAAATGTATTTCTTACAGTTCTGGAGGCTGGGAAGTCTAAGATCAAGCAGCTGCATCTGGTGAGGGCCTTCCTGCTGCATCATAATGTGGCAGAAGGCATCATATGGTGAGTCAGAGCAAGCATGTTAGCTCAGGTCTCTCTTCGTCTCCTCATAAAGACATCAATCCCATCATGAGGGACTCATGGTGACCTTATCTAATCCCAATTACCTCCCAAAGGCCTTACCTCCAAATACCACCAACATATGAATTTGAGGACTAAGTTTCCAGCACATGAAATTTGGGGAAAATATTCAAACCATAGGAAACAGTAACACACACAAAATTATGGAGAATCTGCTCCATCTATGTATTTTTAAAAATGTCAAATAACACTTCAAGAATTTGATTAAGAGCTGAAAGACCTTAGACATAAAAGCATTTCATTTTCAATGGTCATATTTATACATATAACAGTTCATGAAGGAAGAAAACCTTTCAATGAAACACATCAGAATATATCCCCAAATGTGAATACTGTGTTCTTTCATTCTATCATCAGAATTAAAAATATATATATACATATATATATATATTAGAGATAGGGTCTTGCTGTGTTGCCCAGTCTAGCCTAGAAATCCTGAGCCAAGCAATCCTCCCAGCTCAGTCTCCTGAGTAGCTGGGACTGCAGGCATGTGCTACAGCAGCCAGCTTTCCTGGAAATTTTAACCACATATAGGAAGATCATATGGTGTTTTATTAAAGGGAAGTCTTTGGATCAGGGCAATCTAGGTTTAACTATTGACTTAGCTATTTGCACCCTAAACTTGAGCAAGCCACTTAACCTTTCTAAGCACTGGCATCCTCAGCCCTAAAATGACCCTCTTTTTTGGTGAGTATTAAAGGAGAAAATATACACAAAGCATATGGTACGGTACTTGGTATATAGAAGGTATTCAATTAAAGATAATCCTTATTTGTTGTGTGCCCAAGATATAGGCTAGGCACTAGGACAAGAGAAACAGGGCTTCTGTTCCCATGGAGCTTATAGGCTGGTAAAATGGCAGAGTTAAATAATGGCATATGGAGAACATCCTCCTCCCTTGGTTCTATTTTGCATGGCAGAATGTTTCCATGCAGCACAAAACAAAAGAAAAGAAAATATTGGCAATTACCTGGTAAATTAACCAAAGGAAAAGGCCAGCCTTTTCTCTTTGCATACATGATACCCAGTGGCGTGTGACAGATGCCTAAGAGTTATATTAGAGTCTTGCTCCCAGAACCGTATCTTATCGGTCTTCAAGGCTAACCTATTCTGTTTTTTGAGTCCAGTTCCATCTGTAGAAGGTTTCATAGTTTATAGCATCATCTGTTTGGCCTGACTTGCCAAAACATCCTCTAGTCTGGTTTACCTAGATTCTCTTATAAAAATATTTATTGAGCACTTACTCTGTGCCAAGTGCTAAGAATAGAAAGATGAAAGAGAAGTGCTATAATACAGGTCTACATCTAAAACCCGGGGTTGTCAGGGAACATGATTATATGAATGTTGAACTCAACAGAAAGATCTGTGCTGGAAAAACAATAATTGTGGGTGAATGAGTCTCCCTGGGAAAACTCTAGAAAGAGAAAAGAAAAGAATGGTAAGGATTGGACTGGGAGTCAGAGAGTGGGGCAGAAGGAAAATTTAAGGGTAGGAAGAAAAAGAACAATCAAGGAGACTGAGAGGAAGCAACCTGCAATATAGAAAGAGACACAGAAAGCAGGACAGGAAAGCCGAGGCAAAGAACGATTTTCGGAGGGAGAGAGGGGTCAGAAATTACTACCACAACTGAGAAATTAAATGAAGACAGAGAAGTGTTTGATTGAGAACCTCGACGTCCTTGGTGACCATATAGACATAGTTTCTTTTTCTTGGTGGGGGGTGGGGAGTTATTAAAAATTTCCTTTAAAAATATTTAGATTCACTACAAGGAACTCAAACAAATTTACAAGAAAGAAAACCAAACAACCCCATGAAAAAGTGGGCAAAGGACATGAACAGACATTTCTCAAAAGAAGACATTTATGCAGCCAACAAACATGAAAAAAAGCTCAACATCACTGATCATTAGAGAAATAAAAATCAAAACCACAATGAGATACCATCTCACCCCAGTTAGAATGGCCATTATTAAAAAGTCAAGAAACAGCAGATGCTGGCAAGGTTGCATAGAAATAGGAATGCTTTACACTGTTGGTGGGAGTGTAAATTAGTTCAGCCATTGTGGAAAATGTTGTGGTGATTCATCAAAGATCTAGAATCAGAAATACCATTTGAACCAGCAATCCCATTACTGGGTATGTAAGGAATATAAATCATTCTATTACAAAGATACATGCATGTGCATGTTCATTGCAGCACTATTCACAATAACAAGGACATGGAATCAACCCAAATGCCCATCAGTGATAGACTGGATAAAGAAAATGTGGTAAATATACACCATGGAATACTATGCAGCTGTAAAAAGGAACGAGATCTTGTTCTTTGCAGGGACATGGATAAAGCTGGAAGCCATTATCCTCAGCAAACTTATGCAAGAACAGAAAACCAAACACCGCACGTTCTCACTTATAAGCAGGAGCTGAACAAAAAGATCACATGGTCACAGGGAGGGCAACAACACACACTGGGGCCTGTTGGGGGATGGGGTGGGGGGAGGAAGAGTATTAGAAAAAATAGATAATGCATATTGGGCTTAATACCTAGTTGACAGGTTGATAGGTGCAGCAAATCACTATGGCACAGGTCTGTCTATGTAACAAACCTGCCCATCCTCCACATGTGCCCCAGAACTAAAAATAAAAAGTAAAAAAAATTTACATTCATGGAATACATATGCAGATTTGTTATGTGGACATACTGTGTAATGTGAAGTTTGGGCTTCAAATGAACCCGTCAACCACATAGTGAACATAGTACCCAATAGGTAGCTTTTAAGCCCTTGTCCTCACCCATTCTGCCACCCTTTTGGAGTCTCCAATGTCTACCATTCCCATCTTTATGTCCTTTTGTACCCAGTCTTTAGCTCCCACTTACTTGCTTTATTTTATCTTTTAGAGACAGGATCTTACTGTGCCACCCAGATTAGAGCAAGGTGGCACCATCATAGCTCAATGCAACCTCCTGAGCCCAAGCAATCCTCCTGTCTTAGCCTCCCAAGTAGCTGGGATCACAGGTGTTCAACACCATGCCTGGATAATTTTTTTATCCAGGAGGGAGGTTTGTCTTGCTGTGTTGCTCAAGCTAGTCTCAAACTCCTGGCCTCAAACAATTCTCTTTTCCGTGGCCTCCCAAGGTGCTGAGATTGCAGTGTGAGCCACCTTGCCCAGCCAGCTCCCACTTACAAGTAAGAACACATGGTAGTTGGTTTTCAGTCTCCACGTGAATTCACTTAGGATAATGGCCTCCAGCTCCAACCATGTTGCTGCAAAGGACATGATTTCATTCTTTTTTATGGCTGTGTAGTATTCCATGGGGTATATGTACATTTTAAAAAATCCATTCCACCATTAATGGGGACCCAGTTTGATTCCATGTCTTTGCTCTTGTGAATAGTGATGCAACAAACATACGAGTGCATGTATCTTTTTGGTAGAATGATTTATTTTCTTTTGGATATATACCCAGTAATGGGATTGATGAATTGAATGATAATTCTAATTGTAGTTTTTTGAGAAATCTCCAAACTTCTTTCCAGAGTGGTTGAACTAACTTACAATCCCACCAACAGTGTATGAGCTTTCCCTTTTCTTCACAGCCTTACCAACATGTTATTTTTTGACTTTTTATAATAGCCATTCTGACTGGTGTGAGATGGTATTTCGCTGTGGTTTTGATTTGCATTTCTCTGATTATTAGTGATAATGAGCATTTTTCATATGCTTGTTGGCCACTTACATGTCTTTTTTTCAGAAGTAATTCTTCATGTCCTTTGCCCACTTTTTAATGAGTTTTTTTTTTTCCCCTATTGATTTGTTTAAGTAGCTTATAGCTTCTGGATATTAGACCTTTGTTGGATGCATAGCTTGCAAATATTTTCTGGACATAGTTTCAAAGGAGTGGGGGAATCAGAGGCCAGATCCAAACTGGTAGAGGAATGATTAGGATATGAAGAAATGGAGAAAGCTAGAATGGGCAACTAGAAGAAGGAAGAGAAGTAAAAATAGAAACACTAAGTACCATGTGCCAAGTGATAACTGGTGGTATATATTACAGGCAGGATGGTGCACCAGCTACCTGTGGAGGCTCTGGAGCCAGACTGCCTTGGCTTTGAAAGCTGAATCTGCTGCTTACTCTCTGTGTGACTTTGGGCAAGTTATTTCACCTTCAATGCCTCAATTCCTTCAATTGTAAAATGGGGATAGTACTAGTATCTTCTTTACTGAGTTGTAAAAATTAAAGGGAAGTTCCTGGTGCATAGTAAATGCTCAATCCGTTCTAGCTTTTATTACTCTTTCCAAAGTGCTATGGAAATACAGCATAAGACTTGATTGATTCTGTTAGGTGAGCAGAGTGAGAGAAAAATTTATAGAGGCGTCACGGATGCCGATCATAAAAGGGAATTTTTTTTTTTTTTTAAGTGGAGAAAAAATAAAAAAGCATATTTGAGAAATGAGTACAAATTATATAAACAAAACAAGTAAATGTGAAATTACAGGGTGAATTTGGTCAACGACCACACCAAGATTTCGAAAGATCTATTACTATAATAAAAAGACAAAGATCTGTCATTGTCTTTATGACGGAAAACTACATAGTAAATTTATTATTATCATTATTGTTATTATTGTGGTTTAGCTTTCTATTTTCAGAGCAGTTTGCTTGGCTTCATTAATGCCGTCATTCTTGCTTACAGCCCTTGTATATATCTGAATATGTCACAGTGGCCTCCTGAAGAATTGCTTTAACTGAATTGTGCTTTGGTGTGACTTAACTGAATTAAGCTATTTGGTGTGATTTAACTGAATTAAGCAGATCAGTAAGAAATAGCCCAGTGAAATTCATCATCATATTTACCATAAGGATATTGTTGAAAATGGGGCTTCATTACCTTGCATAGTATTCGGTTTATGAAGATGCTTAGGAGACTGTCTTCACAGTCTTAATATAAATAATAGATGTGTTTCCGTTGACCAAATGGTTTGATTTTGTAATGTAGGCACCATATTCTATTTGGTCTTTGTGAAGACGGTTAGAAAACTTAGAGTACCTTTGTAGTTCAGCCTAAGCAAGTACTATAAATTTCATGTACTGGGCTAATTCTGGTGCCATTTATATTCCTATTCTCTGTTCTTTTTCTCATGTGCTCCTAATCAATGTTCTTTTGATATACTGTAGGTGTCTTCTAAAGCTACCTTAAATTCTTCCTGAGGTAGAATACTAGTTTAAAAGCATGAGATCTGAAGTCAAAATGTCTCCCTCCAAATTCGTGTTTGACTACTTGCTGGCTGTACAACATTGGTCAAGTTACTTAATGTCGTGAAGCCTCAGTTTCATCTGTAAAATGGGGATAGCAGTTTTTACTTCAGAGTTTTGTGAGGATTAAAGGAGGTAAGTCATGTAAATTACTGAGCACAACACCTGGCACATAGAAGCACTCAAGAAATTCATGTCCTCATTGTTATTAACATTATTTTATGTTAGTATTAATCGTGACATAAAAACACACATATATGAAAAAATCCTATTATAACTGCTGGGTAATTAAAATGATCCTGCTTCCTTCAGGTTATTTGAAATTCACATGCCTTGATATTCATGACAAGGAGCCAATTTCAGGAAATAGATTTTCAAGCATTAACAATTTAAATCAGGCAAAAGATTATACTTGACGATTAGCATCAACAATAGACGGCTAAACAGAAATATAGTGCTTTTTCTATTTGTGTCTCTTACTATATATATAAGCTAGTGTTCTGTCTTTAGGCTAATGGGCCTATTTACACAGAAGTTCTAGAAGCGAAATGTAAAAGATTATTCCATCTTGCAATTTGAATGAAATAATGCATAGATAATTTCAGACAGGAATTTTCCAGACAGCAAGAAATAGTTCTTAGCAACATGGAAAACCAGAAACAATGCTAGATCTAATTCTGTACGAGCACAGCCATGTGCTGAGTGCCCCATTTCATTTTTAAGGACATAGATTTAATTTCATGTGACAATCTGGCACAAAGATTTCCCCTGGTCTTTTTACTAAATAGCCCAGTAAATATGAAAATGCAATCCAATAGTAAAAGATTAAATTTGTGAGACTCTACTTTCAGGGCACCAGGGTTATTATGAAGGCAATAAATAAATAAATGAGATTAAGGAAAATGTCAATAGGTATGTCGTATGATATAAACACATCTAACACCTGACTAATGAGAATCTTATGTGCACAATAAAATGTCAGTTTGTATATCTAGCTTGTTTCCTGTACCATTTCTATCTATGATATTTATCAATGAAATATAATAACCTTTCAGGGTACTATAATAATTTATGTAATATTTTATACTATTTTTACAAAGGCAAGAGGGAACACTTTTTGCATGAGTAACAGGGTTTTATTTTCTTCAGTACTGTCTAAGAAATATTTTGAATGATTCCTAAATTTAAGACAGTTAAAGTTAACAAATTTACTTAAAGGAACATGGCTATAAAAATAATTCTTAGTACCTATAACTAAATATTTAACAGTTCTTTTGTTGTGTTTACAAAAAAGACAATTTTACTATGCAAACAATTTGATTTGAAGGTTGAATTTATTCATATTCCTAATGAATTCATTTATTTACATTACATGGCTTATTTTATTTAGCTCTTGCGCTGTTTTAAAAAATAATATTTATCTATTTTAATAGCACATGACCAAATATCCTCTATTTAAAGTTCATTTGTTGATACCAATTTCTGCATTGTGATTGAAGAAAAATAAGTTATAGATTTGAGGAGTGCATTGGCACAATCTCAGCTCACTGCAACCTCTGCTTCCCGGGTTCAAGCGATCCTCATGCCTCAGTCCCGAGTAGCTAGGATTACAGGCATGTGCCCCCAGGCCCAGTGAATTTTTGTATTTTTAGTAGAGACAGGGTTTCTCCATGTTGGCCAGGCTGGTCTCGAACTCCTGGGCTCAACGGATCCACCCGCTTTGGCCTCCCAAAGAGTTGGGATTACAGGCATGAGCCATCACACCGAGCCTTCCTTTTATTTTGTCAGTCTTCTAGAGCAATAATTAAAAGGATGAAATTCAGGGAGTCTTTGATCATATGTTCGAAATTGTCAGCCAAACTTTTTGCTGACTTTTTGGATGTGCTGTTGTCTGCCATGAGTGGACATCAGAGACATTAATAGTCATATGTTGGCCAGTTCAGTGGCTACAAAGTCACCTTGGGCAGGACTGCTCATCGCTTTCCCTTACATTTTTCATCTGTTCCCAGGAGAATAGGAAGTCCTGTCCTATCAGAATTGTGCTATATTAGTCCTGTCTCACACTGCTATAAAGAACTACCTGAGACTGGGTAATTTGTAAAGAAAAGAGCCTTCTAATTTATAAAGAAAAGAGGTCGACTCACAGTTCTGCAGGCTGTACAGGAGGCATGGCTGGGGAGGCCTCAGGAAACTTACAATCATGGCAGAATGCAAAGGGTAAGCAGGCATATCTTCACATGGCCAGCGGGGGGGGGGGGGGGGGGGGGGAGAGAGAGAGAGAGGAAAAGAGAGAGAGAGAAAAAGAAGGAGGAGGTGCCACACACTTTTAAGCAACCAGACCTCATGAAAATCTATCACTAGAACAACAAGAGGAAAGTCTGCACCATGATTCCATCAACTCCCACCACGCCCCTCCTCCAACACTGGATTTACAATTCAACGTGAGATTTGGGTAGGGACACAGAGAGAAACCACATCAGGTGCTTATCAAACTTCTCAAATACACTTAGAAAAACATGGTCAAGAATGGCATACGGAGTAGTCACTGATGTATGTTTAAAGTACGGTCAAGAATGGCATACAGAGTAGTCACTGATGTATGTTTAAAGTATGGTCAAGAATGGCACACAGGGTAGTCACTGATATATGTTTAAAGAATTGGAATTTTTAGAATTAGAATAATGTTTAACTTAGAATAAAAGTTAAAAATTATTCTAACTTCTGTTATTTTTATTGCTATTTTCATACAAGTCAGGATTATTCTTCTAACTACTGGTCAGAAAAACTACAGAATACATGCTTTTCTAAAAGAATGGATGCTTTCCTAAAGTCAACAGGGGAGTTGAAAATAGAAGTTAAATCTCCAGAACCTTAATCACCTATTTTAAACTTTAAGTATTTTGACTTTCAGATAATTCTGTGAAGAATTCTGTCTTGATTTAGAAGGATATTGTTTTTCTTTGCACTTTGTCTAAATTACACTGAAATACACCTAATTGTTGGGGGTGGGAGGAGGGAAACAAAAACAGAAATTCAAAGAGATTTAGGATGAACCCCAGGTTTTTAATTTAGATTTGGGATCATTTTCCCAGAAGAAAAAAATGTTAAGCATTGTGGAATATTTTCAAATTTTACTCTGCATTTTGTATACTTAGTGATGGTTTTTACTGTTAAAAAGTGCAAATTATAATGACAGAGTGAAAAGGGTTTTCTCACCCTGGGGCATGCAGCCTGCTCATTTTATGGGAGCATTAACTACTCGGAGATTTTATGGCAATGTACTGTTTTCCTTTAAAGTAATCTCTGATATATTACACAATCAACACAAAATTTACATAATATTTTTAAATAAAATAAGAAATTCAAAGAAATTTCTGAGAGCTTGTAGCGATATTCCAAACTTTCTAGAGTTTTACTCTCATCTGTTGTTGGGGTACTTGATGAAAAGCTGGAGAACCCTGAGGTCTTTAATTATTGCAGCAGTCTCTGGCTTGTCAAGTCACTTCCAGCTAGTCTTTCAAAGTCGGTGAGAATTTACTTCTCAGAAAAATCAAATTTGGAGCCAGGCCTGGTGGTTCACGCCTATAATCTCAGCACTTTGGGAGGCCAAGGCAGGTGGATCACTTGAGGTCAGGAGTTTGAGACCAGCCTGACTAACATGGTGAAACCCCGTCTCAACTAAAAATACAAAAATTAGCCGGGTGTGGTGGTGCATGCCTGTAATCCTAGCTTCTCAGGAGGCTGAGGCATGAGAATTACTTGAACCAGGAAGGCGGAGGTTGCAATGAGCTGAGATGGTGCCACTGCATTCCAGTATGGGTGACAAAGCGAGATTCTGTCCAAAAAAAAAAAAAAAGAAAGAAAAAGAAAAAAAAGAAAAATCAACCTTGGAAAAGGAATTACTCTCCCTAGGAGGATAGCAGTTCCCATATATGAACAAAATTATATTTAGTAAAAGAAACTTCTTTTAGCAATGGCTAGATGTAATCAAGCTTCTACAGATCAAAGCCAGTTAGCAGTGTGGTTGACAAGCATAATGAGAATTTAAAATGTTGGGCTCTGGGTGCCTATCAGCCAGAAGTACCAGCATCCTGCAACTCCCGGATGTCTTTTTCTCTTGCAGTATCCAAGAGAGCTCACACAATGTCTTTGATGGTGATTTAAAATGTCCTGAGATAGCTACAGATAACGCCCTCCTCAGTCCCCAGTGGTCTTACTCTACTTCTTTTCATGGCTGGGGCAGACCCTAGGGTTTGCTCCTGTGTACTGGAGATGGGTCTCCATTGCCCCTACCCTGATGTCTGTTACATCTCTTTAGCAGAAGCATCCTCCTAGGGTGCTACACTCCTTTTGCACCCAGCAGTTCCCCTGGCATTACTCTTATGGTTCCTTCTAGTATTTGTTAATTTAATTGTCTGTCTTCTCTTCCAGACTGTAAGATATACGAAAGTAGGATCTGTTGCTGTCTTTCTCACACCCAGAAAGAGGTATTTAATCATATTTTTTCTTTGGAGATAAGGTCTTGCTATGTTGCCCAGGCTGGTCTCCAACTCCTGGCCTTAAGTGATCCTCCTGTCTCAGCCTCCCGAGTAGCTGGGATTACAAGTGTGAGGCACCATGCCCAGCTGCTTAACCATATTTGATGAATCAAGGAAGGAATAGCTCTTGCCAGTGCTTTTTCAGAAGGGCAGAGGGCTGTCCTCCCACCAGAGCTGCGGTTCTTCACAGGCTCCTAGAAAACCACACAGGCACTTCATACCATGGGAACCTTTGTCAAGTTCCTGTGGGTCTAAGTTAGAGGATGTTTGAGAAAGACAAAGCAGTAACTTCTGCAAAAAATTAACCAATACCCTAAGTCAGAGTCCAGACACTTTGACCCTTACCTTAGAGCAGTGTGTGGCTCATCTGCAGCCAATAACATGGAATTAGAGGTGGCTGCTGTCCTTCCTCTCTGTTGGATAGTCTTATTCCGAGAACTGAATCATCAATCTCAAAACACGGAGATAAAAGGAATGGTTCTGGCATCAGGTCGTTGAGGTTGAAAGCCAGCTCCATCATTCCTGAAGGTGACTTTGGGCAAATTGATTTGTCTTGATAAACCTCAGTTTCTTTGTCTGTGAAGTGGGTCTATACTAGTCTACCACACATGGGTGTTGTAAGGATTAAAGCAGATAAATCTTGCAAAACATCTAACGCAGTGCCTAGCACAGTGTGTACTAAAATGTGAAGAATCATTCTAGCATTATAATCTTACTGTAGCTAGAAGGAGGCCCTCATATGCTGGAAGCCCCTGAAATGTGCCACCAAAAGGGCTCACTTCTGGAGCTGTTACACACACACACACACACTCACACGTGCACACACACACATGTTAATGTCATCAAACAAGGAGTTAGCATACTATTGGAAAATGAATTAGTTGAATTAAAAGAAGCAAAGACATGTGTGCATCAGAAGTTCATGACCTAACCAGAAATAAAATCCCACACAAGCAGAAATAGTAATCTATTCCACCCCCCACAAAAAAGCAATCTTGGCTGCCGGCCCACTGAACTGCAGCAACCTCTGTCACTGAGGACACTGCTCTCTGCCCTGGCATATCTTCTTAGCTGCTGTGGGATGTGGGACCTGGGAACACATTTTAAAAAACTGAATGAAAAACACATCAGAGTCCCCAAGAGATAAAAAATTTTATCTTCTACGGTGATATGGACTTCTGAGTACTCATCTCTGGAGGCCAAAATACCCAAACTCAAGGTGTCCCATCTGGAAGAAGCCTAAGGATTTCTTCATGAAGCATCTGTACAGCTATTCTCTGTGCAGATGGTAGCCTGGCCAGTGCCATAGTGAGACTGAGGAAAGGGTCCTTCTACCACCACCCAGCCTCCCTGGGGACTAGAACCTCTTCTTTGCAAGCTCATGAATATCGATGAGTCCAACCACACTCGAGAGAGTAAGAACGTATTGTAAAATCCAAATTGCAAGTTGGCTCCCAAAGCTTGGGCAAAGGAGCAAATAATTTGAGCCCTGGGACTGGGCTGGAGCTGGCACAGAGCCTGAGCCTAAAAAGGAGCCTAAAAAGAGAACCTTGGCTCAAACCTCTTGTGGATCAAGAGGAAAGGAGGAGGAAGTGGGAGTCCAGGGGCTTTGATTACCATCCCTGCAAACTCTGCCAAGCAGTCATCCCGAAATCAGAAGGCTGGAAGTCCCTGAAATGTGCCACAAAAAAGAGTTCACTTCTGGAGCTTTATTTTACACACACACACACACACACACACACACACGTTAATGTAATCAAACAACGAGTTAGTGCATTTTTTTTTTTTTTTTTTTTTTGAGACAGAGTCTCACTCTGTCGCCCAGGCTGGAGTTAATGGTGCAGTCTTGGCTCACTGCAACCTCTGCCTCCCAGTCCAAGTGATTCTCCTGACTCAGTCTCCCAAGTAGCTAGGATTACAGGCGTCTGCCACTATGCCTGGCTAATTTTTATATTTTTAGTAGAGATGGGTTTCACCATATTGGTCTGGCTGGTCTCAAACTCCTGACCTCAGGTGATCCACCTGCCTCGGCCTCCCAAAGTGCTGGGATTACAGCTGAGAGCCACTGCGCCCAGCCCGAGTTAGTGTACTTTTATAGGAAAATGAATTAGTTGTCTTCCCCAAGACAGAGTGCATGAGAAAAGAACCCATTGCCTGAGACTATACAGACAGATCTGGCATAAATAAGAACTTCATGGGCAACAAATATTTACTGGGCGCCCACTATGTATCATGTCCTGTGCTAGGCACTGGAAATATGATGGAAAAGAGGAAATGATTCCTGATTTCAAGGAGTTTACAGTGGTAGAAGTGTGGTGGGAGGGGAAGTAAAAACAATAACAAGCAAAATATAATATATTGTGGTGTATTGTGGTATGTTGTTGCATGTATCAGTTTGTTCCTTTATATTGCCAGCTGGTGTGCTACAATTTGCTTTTCCATACACTTGCTGATGACCTTTGATGGGCTTCCAGTTTGGGATTATTACGAAGAAAGCTGTTATGAACATTTATGTCTTCAAGTGAACATACATTTTCGTTTCTCTTGGGTTAATATCTAGGAATAGAATTGCAGAATGATATGGTAAATACATATTTCACTTCATAAGAAACTGACACACTTTTCCAAAGTGGCTGGACCATTTTGCATTCCTATTAGCAGTGTATGAGAGTCCCAGGTGCTTCACAATCTTGTCAACATTTGATATTGCCAATTCAAACAATTTTAGCCATTGTAGAGGGTGTGTAGCGGTAGCCCATTGTGGTCTTATTTGCATTTCCCTACTGATTAATAATGTTGAGTATTTTTTAGATGTGCTTTTCTTGCCATTAGTATATCTTCTTTGGGGAAATGTCTATTCAAGTCTTTTACCAATTAAAAAAATCAAGTAATGTGCCTCATTATTGAAGCTTGATATTCTTTACAAATTCTGGATATAAGTCCTTTATTTAGATATATATTTTGCAAGTTTTTTTTCTAATCTGTGTTTTGCCTTTTTACTTTCTTAACTGTATTTTTTTTTTTTTTTTTTTTTTATCTGTTTTTTTTTTTTTTTTTTTTAGACAGAGTCTCTCTCTGTTGCTCAGACTGG
This sequence comes from Theropithecus gelada, assembly GCF_003255815.1. Taxonomy (NCBI): domain Eukaryota; kingdom Metazoa; phylum Chordata; class Mammalia; order Primates; family Cercopithecidae; genus Theropithecus; species Theropithecus gelada. Next base: position 27,065,099 of record NC_037677.1, on the reverse strand, counting down.
AGCGCAGTAGCCTGATCTCAGCTCGCTGTAACCTCTGTCTCCCAGGTTCAAGCGATTCTCACGCCTCAGCCTTCTGAGTAGCTGGGATTACATGTAGCATGCGCCAACATACCTGGCTAATTTTTGTATCTTTGATGGAGAAGGGGTTTTGCCATCCTGGTCAAGCTGGTCTCGAAATCCTGACCTCAGGTGATCAGCCTACCTCGGCCTCCCAAAGTGCTAGGAATACTGGTGTGAGCCACCACACCCGGATGATTTTGAGGAACAGAAAATTTTTTAACATTTGTGATTGATACATAATAATTGTACATATTTATAGGGTATTGTGTACACATAATAATTATACATATTTGTGGGGTATGGTGTGGTATTTTGATACATGTATACACTGTGTAATGATCAAATCAGGGTAATCAGCATATCTATCACCTTAAACAGTTATCATTTCATTGTGATGAGAACATTCAAAAACCTCTCTTCTAGTTATTTTGAAATATAAAATACATTATTGTTAACTGGAGTCACTGTGCTGCGCAATAGACCACCAGAATTTATTCCTCCTATCCAACTGTACCTTTGTATCCCTAAACCAACTTCTCCCCATCTCTCCTCTCCTCGACCCCTCCCTATCCTTTGGTAACTGCTTACTGTACTACTCTCTACTTCTATGGTAACTTTTTAGATTCCACATATAAGTGAGATAATATAGTATTTGTGTTTCTGTGCCTGGCTTATTTCACTTAACATACAGTGGAAGAGACTGGGTGCAGTGGCTCACGCCTGTAATTCCAGCGCTTTGGGAGGCCGAGGTGGGCTGATCCCTTGAGGTCAGAAGTTCAAGACCAGCCTGGCCAACATGGTGAAATCCCATCTCTAATAAAAAAAAATACAAAAATTAGCCAGGCGTGGTGGTGGGTGCCTGTAATCCCAGCTACTCAGGAGGCTGAGGCAGGAGAGTTGCTTGAACCTGGGAGGTGGAGGTTGCAGTGAGCCGAGATCGCGACACCCTATGACAGCCTGGGTGACAGAGTGAGACTCTGTCTCGAAAACAACAACAACAACAACAACAACAACAACAAAATAAGGTGGAACAGTAGAAGTTTTACATTTTGATGATATCTCCAATGTGCTAATTTTTAAATGCATGGTTTGTACACTTTTTGTCCCATCTAAGAAATCTTTGCCCCAATCACAAAGGTTTTCCCTCCTGTTTTGCTGAAGTTTTATGGTTTTAGATTTTCCATTTAGGTCTAGAATACATTTTGTGTCAATTTTTCTAGAATACATTTTGTGTCAAAGATTGAGGGCATTTTTGGGCACGGTGGCTCATGTCTGTAATCCCAGCACTTTGGGAAGCTGAGGTGGATCACTTGAGGCCAGGAGTTGGAGACCAGCCTGGGCAACATAGGGAGAACCCTTACAAAAGATTAAAACATTAGCTGGGCATGGCAGCACATACCTGTAGCCTCAACCCCTTGGACTCAGCTGAGTCCAAGGGGTTGAGGCTACAGGGAGCTGTGATCATGCCACTGAACTCTAGCCTAGGTAATAGAGCAAGACCCTGTTTAAAAAAAAAGAAAGAGAGAGAGAGAAAGAAAGAAGAAAGAAAAAGAAAGAAAGAAGAAAGAGAAAGAAAGAAAGAAAAAAGAAAGAAAGAGGAAAGAAAGAGAAAGAAAGAAAGAATCACCGTTTCCCTTTTGATACCTTAGTACTTTTATTAAAAACTGAAAACCAATTGACCATTTATGTGTGGGCCTATTTTTGAACTCTCAGTTTCATGGATCTATATGTCTATGCTTATGCTAACATCCCACTGTCTTATTTTAGCTTTACAGTAAGCCTTGAAATTGACCAGTGATTGTTCTTTTTTTTTTTTAAATTGTTTTGCTTATTCTAGGATTCTGCATTTCTACATAAATGTATTTTTTCTTTTTTTCTTTTTTTTTTTTTTGAGACAGAGTCTCGCTCCATCACCCAGGCTGGAGTGCAGTGGTGCTATCTCGGCTCACTGCAAACTTTGCCTCCCGGGTTCAAGCGATTCTCCTGCCTGTCTTCTAAGTAGCTGGGGTTACAGGAGCACGCCACTACACCTGGTTAATTTTTGTATTTTTAGGGGTTTCACCATGTTGGCCAGGCTGGTCTTGAACTCCTGACCTCAGGTGATCTGCCTGCCTCCGCCTCCCAAAGTGCTAGGATTATAGGCCTGAGCAACCACGCCCTGCCTGCAATTCTACATAAATTTCTATGTAAAAAATTCAGCTTGATTTTGATTGGGATAGCACTGACTCACAATTTAGGGAGAATTGGCATCTTAATACCAAATCAACTGAACTATGAACATGTATGTCTCACTATTTGTTGAGATATTCTTTAATTTATCTCAGCAAAGTCTTGGACTTTTCTCTGTGCAGTTGCCTACCCTTATCTGCAGAGGACACGTTCTAGTAACTCCAGCTATGCCTCAAACTATGGAGAGTACTGACCCCTGTATATCCTATTTTTGTTTAATATCTACTTACCTATGATAAAGTTGAATTTATAAATTTGGCATAGTAAGAGAGTAACAGTAACTAATAATAAAAGAATTATAACAATAAACTGTAATAAAAGTTGTATGAATGTGGTCTCTCTTTCAAAATATCTTCATATTTTTGGATTGCAGTTGACTATAGATAACTGAAAACTGCTGAAAAGGAAAGGCTGATTTGGTTACTATATATATACTATATATACCATCATTATTTTGTTATGCTTATTCCTAAATAAATCATATTTTGTGATGCCATTTTAAACACATTGTTAAAATGTAAATTTCCAATTGTTGGTTGCTACCATATGGAAATATAATTGATTTGTATGTGTTGACCTTGTATCCTGTGACCTTGTTTAAATTTGCTTCTTAGTCAGCTGTGGTTACTTTTTGGTAGGTTCCTTAGGATTTTCTGTATCGACAGCCATGTTGCCGGTGCATAATGACAGTTTTACATGTATATTTCCAAAGATAGGATTATTTATTTATTATTGTACTTTAAGTTCTAGGGTACATGTGTACAACGTGCAGGTTTGTTACATATGTATACATGTGCCATATTGGTGTGCTGCACCCATTAACTCTTCATTTACATTAGGTATATCTCCTAATGCTATCCCATCCCCCTCCCCACACCCCACAACAGGCCCCGGTGTGTGATGTTCCCCTTCCTGTGTCCAAGTGTTCTCATTGTTCAATTCTCACCTATGAGTGAGAACATGCGATGTTTGGTTTTCTGTTCTTGTGATAGTTTGCTGAGAATGATGGTTTCCAGCTGCATCCATGTCCCTACAAAGGACATGAACTCGTCCTTTTTTTTTTTTTTTTTTTTTTTTTGAGACAGAGTCTTGCTCTGTTGCCCAGGCTAGAGTCCAGTGGCATGATCTCGGCTCACTGCAAGCTCCGCCTCCTGGGTTCACACAATTCTCCTGCCTCAGCCTCACGAGTAGCTGGGACTATAGGCACCCACCACCACGCCTTGCTAATTTTTGTATTTTTAGTAGAGATGGGGTTTCACTGTGTTAGCCAGGATGGCCTCAATCTCCTGACTTTGTGATCTGCCCTCCTGGGCCTCCCAAAGTGCTGGGATTACAAGTGTGAGCCACCATGCCCAGCTGAACTCATTCTTTTTTATGGCTGCATAGTATTCCATAGTGTATATGTGCCACACTTTCTCAATCCAGTCTGTTGCTGATGGGCATTTGGGTTGGTTCCAAGTTTTTGCTATTGTGAATAGTGCCACAATAAACATACGTGTGCATGTGTCTTTACAGCAGCATGATTTATAATCCTTTGGGTATATACCCACTAATGGGATGGCTGGGTCAAATGGTATTTCTAGTTCTAGATCCTTGAGGAATCACCACACTGTCTTCCACAATGGTTGAACTATTTTACAGTCCCACCAACAGTGTAAAAGTGTTCCTATTTCTCCACATCCTCTCCAGCACCTATTGTTTCCTGACTTTTTAATGATTGCCATTCTAACTGGTGTGAGATGGTATCTCGTTGTGGTTTTGATTTGCATTTCTCTGATGGCGAGTGATGATGAGCATTTTTCCATGTGTCTGTTGGCTGTATGAATGTCTTCTTTTGAGAAGTGTCTGTTCATATCCTTCACCCACTTTTTGATGGGGTTTTTTTTTCTTGTAAATTTATTTGAGTTCTTTGTAGGTTCTAGATATTAGCCCTTTGTCAGATGAGTGGATTGCAAAAATTTTCTCCCATTCTGTAGGTTGCCTGTTCACTCTGACGGTAGTTTCTTTAGCTGGGCAGAAGCGCTTTAGTTTAATGAGATCCCATTTGTCAATTTTGGCTTTTGTTGCCATTGCTTTTTGTGTTTTAGACATGAAGTCCTTGCCCATGCCTATGTCCTGAATGGTACTGCCTATGTTTTCTTCTAGGGTTTTTATGGTTTTAGGTCTAACATTTAAGTCTAATCCATCTCAAATTAATTTTTTGTATAAGGTGTAAGGAAGGGATCCAGTTTCAGATTTCTATGTATAACTAGTCAGTTTTCCCAGCACCATTTATTAAATAGGGAATCCTTTCCCCATTTCTTGTTTTTGTCAGATTTGTCAAAGATCAGATGGTTGTAGATGTGTGGTATTATTTCTGAGGGCTCTGTTCTCTTCCATTTTTCTATATCTTTGTTTTGGTACCAGTACCATGCTGTTTTGGTTACTGTAGCCTTGCAGTATAGTTTGAAGTCAGGGAGCATGATGCCTCCAGCTTTGCTCTTTTGGCTTGGATTGTCTTGGCAATGCGAGCTCTTTTTTGGTTCCATATGAACTTTAAAGTAGTTTTTTTCCAATTCTGTGAAGAAAGTTATTGGTAGCTTAATGGTGATGGCATTGAATCTATAAATTACCTTGGGCAGTATGGCCATTTTCACGATATTGATTCTTCCTATCCATGAGCATGGAATGTTCTTCCATTTGTCTGTGTCCTCTTTTATTTCATTGAGCAGTGGTTTGTAGTTCTCCTTGAAGAGGTCCTTCACATCCCTTGTAAGTTGGATTCCTAGGTATTTTATTCTCTTTGAAGCAATTGTGAATGGGAGTTCACTCATGATTTGGCTCTCTGTCTGTTATTGGTGTATAAGAATGCTTGTGATTTTTGCACATTGATTTTGTATCCTGAGACTTTGCTGAAGTTGCTTATCAGCTTAAGGAGATTTTGGGCTGAGACAATGGGGTTTTCTAAATATATAATCATGTCGTCTGCAAACAGGGACAATTTGACTTCCTCTTTTCCTCACTGAATACCCTTTATTTCTTTCTCCTGCCTGATTGCCCTGGCCAGAACTTCCAACACTGTGTGAATTGGAGTGGCAAGAGAGGGCATCCCTGTCTTGTGCCAGTTTTCAAAGGGAATGCTTCCAGTTTTTGCCCATTCAGTATGATATTGGCTGTGGGTTTGTCATAAATAGCTCTTATTATTTTGAGATATGTTCCATCAACACCGAATTTATTGAGAGTTTTTAGCATGAAGGGCTGTTGAATTTTGTCAAAGGCCTTTGCTGCATCTATTGAGATAATCATATGGTTTTTATCTTTGGTTCTGTTTATATCCTGGATTACGTTTATTGATTTGCATATGTTGAACCAACCTTGCATCCCAGGGATGAAGCCCACTTGATCATGGTGGATAAGCTTTTGAAGTGCTGCTGGATTTGGTTTGCCAGTATTTTATTGAGGATTTTTGCACTGATTTTCATCAGGGATATTGGCCTGAAATTCTCTTTTTTTGTTGTGTCTCTAAAAGATAGGACTTTTATTTTGGTTTCTTGCCTTATAACATTAACTGGAAACTCGCATTGAATAGAAGTGACAAGAGGGAACAGCTTGCCTTCTTCCCAATCTTAGGATAAAATAATTCTGTTTTAAATTATGGCATTTGCTGTAGGTTTTTGGTGGATTTCCTTTATCACATTGAGAAAGTTTTCTCCTATTTCTAGTTTGCTAAGGGTTTTTTTGTTTGTTTTAGATTATGAATGGGTGTTGAAATTTGTCAAATGTTTTTCTGCACCTTTTAAGATGAAACCATATGAATCATATGGTTTCTCCTTTTTAGTCTGCTAGTATGATGAATTATATTTATTGATTTTTGCATGTTGACTCAATATTCCATTTCTAGCATAAACCCCACTTGTTCATGATGTATTATTTTATTATATATAGCTGGATTTGATTTACTGAAATTCTGTTAAGGATTTTTGTGTCTGTGTTCATAAGAAATGTTGGTCTGTAGTTTTCTACCTTTTAAATTTCTTTTTCTAGTGTTATCAGGGTAAAACTAGCCACATAAAATGAACTGGAAAGTCTTCTTTCTTTGCTTTTGTGCAGGATTGGTTTTATTCCTTTCTTAAACATTCGGTAGAATTAATCAGTCAAGCCTCTGAATCTATGGGTTTCCTTTGTAGAAAGGTTTATGACTACAACTTCACTTTCTTTAATATAAATAGGGATGTTTAAATTATTTCTCTTTGAGTGAGTTTTAGTTGTTCTGATCTTTCAAGGAATGTATTTTTATTGAATTTGATGAATTTATTGTTTTAAATTTATTCATAACATTTCTTTATTATCCTTTTAGTAGGGCATAGAAATTGTTCATTCTGGGTACTTGTAATTGTGTGTTCTTTATCTATTTTTCTTAAGTTGGCTAAAGATTTACCAGCTGTGTTCTAAAAGACTGGCTTTTATTTTCATTGATTTTCTCTACTGTTTGTCCATTTATTATTCTATTGATTTCTGGTTATTTCTTCCCTTCCACTTACTTTGGGTTAAACTGTTCTTTTCTATTTTCTTAAGGTGGAAACGTAGACATTTAGTTATAAAGTTTTCTACTTTCCAACATAAGTACTTAAAGTTATCAATTTCTGGCCGAGTGTGGTGGCTCATGTCTGTAATCCCAGCACTTTGGGAGGTCAAGCCGGTTGGATCACCTGAGATCAGGAGTTCAAAAGCAGCCTGGCCAACGTGGTGAAAACCTGTCTGTACTGAAAACACAAAAATTAGCCGGGTGTGGTGGCGCGTGCCTGTCCCAGCTACTCAGGAGGCTGAGACAGGAGAATTGCTTGAATCCGGGAGGTGGAGGTTGCAGTGAGCCAAGATTGTGTCACTGCACTCCAGCCTGGGTGACAGAGTGAGACTCCATCTCAAAAAAAAAAAAAAAAAAAGTTATAAATTTCCTTTTTAGCACTGCTTTAAATGATTCCCAAACTTTTTATTTGTGTGGGAATACGCTTTCATTTTCATGCCATTCAAAATATTTTCTTATTTCACTTGAGATTTTTTTTATTGGTGTCAGAGAATATATTTTAGAAATTAATCCTTTAAATTGTATTGAGACTTGTTTTATGGACCCAATATGGTCTATCTTGATAAATTCTCCATGTACACTTGAAAAGAATGTTTATTCTGCAGTTGTTGGGTGAGTGTTTTATCCAATGAATTTAAGTAGTTAGTAGTGTTGTTCAAGTTTCATGCATCCTTACTGGTTTTCTTCCCACATACTTTAACAATTATTGAGAGAGGAGTGTTGAAGTTTATAACTATACTTGTGTCTATTTCTTCTTTTACTCTCAGTTTTTGCTTCATATATTTTGAAGCTCTGTGAGCATTGTTGTGTTTTCTGATCCGCTTCCCATTACGATCCCCTAATACGAAATCTACTTTGTGTAATATTAATATAGCCAGTTCTCTTACTTTTGCTTAATGCTTGCATGACATTCTTTTACTTTTTTGTAACATTTTCGGGAATGTTTTGTTATTCTTTTTTTAACCTGTCCATGTCTTTATATTTAAAGTCAGTTTCTTATTGACAATATACATATAGTTAGGTCTTGCTTTTTCATCCAATCTGACAGTCTTTTGATGGAGTGTCTACACCATTTACATTCAATAGAATTATTGATATAGTTGGGTTTTAATTTACCATATTGATATTTGTTTTCCCTTTGTCCCATCTATTTTATGTGTTCTTTTTCCTTTGTTCCTTTATTCATTTGTATTAATCAAATACTTTTTAGATTCTACTTTCTCTCCACTATCGGCTTACTAGCAATACTTCTTTTGTATGGTTTCTTTTTAGTGGATGCTCTAGGGTTTACAATATTTAACTAATCACAGTCTACTTTCAGAAAACATTGTCATTGCACATGACATGTAAGAAACTTACAACAGCATACTTTCATTCTGCTCCTCTTGTCCTGTGTCATAGTTGTAACATATTTTACTTCTATGTAGATAATGAACCCCACAGACTTTGTTATGTTTGCTTTAAATAGTCAAATATCTTTTAAAGAGATAAAGTAGGAAAAAAATGTTTTTATATTTGCCATTTTCAGTGTTCTTTATTACATTGTGTGAATTAAGATTTTCATCAGTTATTTTCTTTCTGACTGAAGAGATTCCTTTAACATTTCTGCAGTTCTGCTGGTGATGACATAGTTGTTCTCATTTTACTAGGAACATCTTTCTTTTTCATTTTCTTTTTTGGTACAATATGGTTACATTTATAATATTGGAACATGTATGTTTAAAAATGCATGGAGTACTTGCTTCAGCAGCACATATACTAAAATTGGAATAATACAGACAAAATTGACTTGGCCCCTGAACAAGGATGACACACAAATTCAAGAAGAGCTCCAGATTTTTGTATTTAATGCACTAAACTGTGCACTTAAAAATAGTTGATTTTATGTTATATATATTTTACCCCCAAAAAAAACCATAGACATGGATCTAGAAATATACATATAAAACTGTTAATATTGGCTTACTCCTTGGAAGAGGAGATGGGAGTGAAAGATAACTTTTAGGATTTTTAAACTCCAATTTTTAAACCTTTGTTTGGAAAATTATTTCAAACATAAAAAATTTGCAAGAGTTTACTCAGATTCACACATTGTTAACATTTTACCCCATTTGCTTCACTATTCTCAGTCTCTTTTTATATATACATTAAGAATACATCATCTATCTCTGCATATGTATTTGTGTGTAAACTAGATATATGTATATATATTTATATATATGTATATATATTTATGAACCATTTGAGGGGAAAATACTCAGCATATTTCCTAAAAATAGGGATTCTCCTTATAACCACAGTACACTTAACAAATACAGTACATTTAGCTACTTTTTCTTTTCTTTTCTTTTCTTTTTGAGAGGAAGTTTTGTTCTTGTTGCCCAGGCTGGAGTGCGATGGTGCAATCTTGGCTCACCGCAACCTCCCAGGTTCAAGCAATTCTCCTGCCTCAGCCTCTCAAGTAGTTGGGATTACAGGCATGCACCACCATCCCAGACTAATTTTGCAGTTTTAGTAGAGACAGGGTTTCTCCACGTTGATCAGGCTGGTCTCGAACTCCCTACCTCATATAATCTGCCAACCTCGGCCTCCCAAAATGTTGGGATTACAGGCGTGAGCCACCGCGCCCAACCACTTTTTCTTTTTTTAATTGACAAGTAAAAATTATACATATATTATGGTGTACAACATAATGTTTTGATATGTGTATATACTTTGTGGAATGGCTAAATAAAGTCATTTTGCATATGCATTACCTCACATACTTTTTTGTGGTGAGAATACTTAAAATCTCTTAACAATTTTCAAGTATACAATACATTGTTTTAAGTTATGGTCTTGATGTTCAATAGATTTCTTGAACTCATTCCTCCTGTTTAGCTGAAATTTTGTTTCTTTTGACTAACATCTTCCCAATTACCACATCCACAGTCTCTGGTAACCATCATTTAACTCTTTGCTTCTATGAGTTTGACTTTTAAAAAATATTCTAGACATAAATGAGGTCATCAGTTTGTCTTTCTGTGCCTGGTTTAGTTCACTTAAGATAACGTCCTCCACGTTCATCCATGTTGTCACAAATGACAAGATGTCTGTGTTTTTAAAGGCTGAATGGTATTCTGTCGTGCATATACACCACATTTTCTGTACACTTGGATTGATTCCATATCTTGGCTATTGTGAATAATGCTGCAGTGAACATAAGACTGCAGATATCTCTTCAATACACTCATTTCATTTTCTTTGGATACATACCCAGAAGTGGGATTGCCGGATCATATGACAGTTCTATTTTTAGTTTTCTGAGGAATGTTTATACTATTTTCCACAATTGATGTACTAATTTATAGTCCTGCCAACAGTGTGCAAGTTTTCCCTCTCTTCTACATTCTTGCCAATGCTTGTTATCTTTTATCTTTCAGGTAATAGCCATCCTAACAGCTGTGAGGTAATATCTCATTGGGGTTTCAATTTGCATTTCCCTGATGATTAGAGATGTTGAGCTTTTTTTTTTTTTCCTTTGAGACAGAGTCTCACTCTGTCGCCCAGGCTGGAGTGCAGTGGTGCAATCTTGGCTCACTGCAACCGCCGCCTCCTGGGCTCAAGTGATTCTCCTGCCTCAGCCTCCCAAGTAGCCAGGATCACAGGTGCCCACCACCATGCCTGGTTAATTTTTGTATTTTTAGTAGAGACAGGGTTTCACCATGTTGACCAGCCCAGTCTCAAATTCCTGATCTCAGGCAATCCACCTGCCTCGGCCTCACAAAGTGCTGGGATTACAGGCAGGAGCCCCATGCCGTGGCTGAGCATTTCTTTTTCACATACCTAGTTAGTTATTTGTATGTCTTCTCTTGAGAAATGTCTATTCAGGTCATTTGCTAATTTTTAAATTCAGGTTATTTGTCTTTTTACTTTTGAGTTATTTGAGTTTCTCACATATTTTGGAGGCTGATTATGATTTGCAAATATATTCTCCCATTCTGTAGGTTTCTCTTCACTCTGCTAGTTGTTTTCTTTGCTATGCAGAGGTTTTTAGTTTAATGCAGTCCCATTTGTCTACTTTTGCTGCCTATGTGTTTGTGGTCATATGAAAATAATTATTGCCTAGACCAACGTCATAAAACTATTCCTCTATGTATTCTTCTAGTTTTACAATTGTAGGTTTTATATTTAAGTCTTTAATCCATTTTGAGTTGATTTTTGCATATGATATGAGATGAGGGTCTAATTTCAATCTTCTGCATGTGGATATCCAGTTTTCCCAGCATCATTTATTAGAAAGACTATCTTTTCCCCATTGTAAGTCCTTAGTATTTTTTTTTAAAGTACATAGACTATAAATGCATGGATTTATTTCTGGGATTTTATTCTGTCCCATTAGATTATATGTCTGTTTTTATACCACTACCATGCTGTTTTTATTACTATAGCTTTGTAGTATATTCTCAAATCAGTTACTGTGATGCCTCCTGCTTTGTTCTTTTTGCTCAAAGTGCTTTGGCTAATTGATATTTTTTGTGATACGTAACATTTTAAGATTTTTTTTCCTATTTTTGTGAAAAACGTTATTGGAATTTTGATAGGGATTACAGGGAACCTGTAGATCACTTTGGATATGGACATCTTACGAATTTCAATTCTTCCAGTCCATGAACATGAGATGCTTTTCCATTTATTTGTGTCTTTAATTTCTTTCATCAATGTTTCCCTCCTCTTTAATTTTTTTTGGAAGAGCTTAAGGATTGCTATGAGTTCTTTAAATGTTTGGTAGAATTCAGCAGTGCTTTTCTTTGATGGGAAGCTTAACTACTGATTCAATCTCCTTACATGTTGTTGATCTGCTCACATTTTCTGTTTCTTCATAGTCTTGTAGGTTGTATATGTCTATGAATTTATTCATTTTTTTCTATGTTATCTGATTAGTAAACTTAATATTGACACAATACTTTTATCTAATCTGCCACTGGTATTCCAATTTTACTGATTGACCCAATGAAATGTTTTAGCATTTTCTTCTCTCATGTACAGGATCTAGCCTCTGTTCAGGGATTGAATTTAAGTGTCATGTCTCCTTAGTCTCCTTTAATCTGGAACTTTTTCTTTATTTTTCTTTCCAAAATGATGTTGACATGTTTGAAAAATGGAGTCTGGCCCTCCAACAACTTTTAACTAAAACATCTATTTTTTGCTTGTCTGAAGTTTCTTCATGGTTGCGTTTAGGTTATGCATTCTTGGCCAGAATACTACGTGAGTTTCTGCCTTCACAATTGCAGGCACATAATACCCATGTGCCCCTCATTGGTGATGTTAATTTGTTTTTTTAAAAATAAATCTTCATGTTTTATTTTTAAAATATCATTTAAGTTACATTTAAATATGAAAATCAAATAATATTAAAAAATCATTCAGAATATTTAATAGCAACCTGAGGAGTGACGATTTTGGAAATCAGCTTAACAATTTCATGAGGTATCTGGTTTTACTCACTTGAGATATGCTTTTGTTAGTACAGTGCATAGATTTTTTTTTTGCCACATTTTGTTCACTAATTTTCATGTATATGAATATACAGTCTGTAAAATACTTACAAGTAGGCAAAGTAAAATGCAAAAATCATATTTTTAACTTGTCTTTTACCTCTTCATTATTTCCTTCCAATTTTAAATTATTTTTTGTATGCAGCCATTTGAGGTTTTCTAGACACATACAAAATACACACTGAATATAGTTTTTGGTTTTTTTTTTAAATGGAGTCTCACTCCATTGCCCAGGCTGGAGTGAAGTGGCACAATCTCAGCTTACTGCAGCCTCCACCTCCCAGGTTCAAGCAATTCTCCTGCTCCAGCCTCATGAGTAGCTGGGATTACAGGCACCCGCCATGATGGCTGGCTAATGAAATATGAATTTTTAGCAAAAATATCACAGCATATTTTTCTTATCATCGTATATGCTTACTGATAATTTTTGCTGAATTTTGAATGTCAGATTGTATATTTTTACTTCATTCTTTTTCCCCAAGTTGTTACTAAAGTTACACATATATACAGAAAATGCAAAAAATTATACATGTTCATCTCCAAGAACTTTCACAAACTGAACACACCCATGTGCCTAGCACTGAAATCAACACACAGAATGTCAGCCACATATCAGAAGTACTTTTTGCTGCCATCCAGTTCTCAAGAGAGCACCCACTGTTTAATAGCACCACAGATTCATTCATTTTGACAATTTTATAAAATGAATTGTAAAATTCATTTTATATTTTATGTAAATGGAATCATGAATATGGACTCCCTGGGGTATAGCTTGCCATTAGGCCTGTGAGTTTCCTCATTGTTGTGTGGGTTCTGGTTTGGGTATTTCTGTTGCTGTCTAGTGTTCCACTGGGTGCAGATACCATGGTGTTTATCCATTTTCCTGTTGATGGACATTTGGGTAGTTTCCTCCACAGAGCTCCTATGACTCCTGGGACTAAGAACATTTGAGAACCTATCTGCTATAGATGTTTGTGTGAAGGGGAACAGGGTAGCTACATATATAGCTTCAGTAGATGCTGCCACACAGTTTCTCAGTGTGATTTCATTTAAACTCCACCACGTGTACATGAATGATCTGGTTGCCCCATGGACTTGCCAGGACTTGATATTGCTCTTTTTCATTTTAGCTGAACTGGTGTGTGTAGAATGGTATCTCATCATGATTTAAATTAGCATTTTCCTGAAGATGAAGAAGTTAAACATCTTTTTATATTTCTATTGATCATTTGAATATTCTTTTTTGTGTAGTGTCTATTCAAGTTTTTCACCCACTTTTCTAATGGGTTTTCAGAGTTTTTCTTTTTAAGTGGTAGGAATTTGTTTTATATTCTGGCTTTCTGTGCTTTATGGGACATATATAATGCAAACAGGTCTTAGTTTGTGGGTTTCTCAATTCCTTCTTTAATGACATATTTTGATGAGTAGTAGCGTTTCACATTCTTTATCATGATCAAGTTATTCTTTTTACTTTGTATTTAGAATTTTATTGCATTAAAACAATAGTTTTTCTACTCAGATGTTGTAAAGCTGCTTTTCTATCTTTTCCTTATAAAAGCCATTCTTCTTTTATATTTAGAACTGACATGAGGATTATAAGAAATTAACAAGAGGAGTCCAGGAAAGTGTGATTAGTAAAACGGAAGAGAAGCTAAAAGAAAATGTCCTAATAAAAGCAACCGATGAACAGCAGAAAAGTTAAACAGAGTTTAAATGACACTTGGGACACAATTAGTGGGGTGGATATGGGAACTCCCTGTACTCTCTGCTCAAATTTTGCTGTGAACCCAAAAATAAAAATAAAGTTTATTAATTAATAAAAAAAGAAAAAAGCTAGAACTGAGGGAATAATTAACCTTAGAAAAGGAAATGCACAAACATGTTCTCAATAGATAAAAGATTTCAAGCCGGTTTCAAAAAGTTTGATGTATGTGGAGGAAAAGAAGTACATAGGAGATAATATTGAGCTACATCCTAGTCTGAAAACCAAAGATAGTGAGAAAGACCGCTTACAGCTGATATCTCAATATATGCAGGGCCATTTAAAATATAGGTTTTTTTTTTTTTTTTTTTTTTTTTTTACATCAGTTCCAAGTTCACAGCAAAACTGAGCAGAATGTAGAGCTTTTCTGTGTACCTCCTGCTCCCCACATGCACAGCCTCCCCCGTTATCAACATCTCTCACCAGAGTGGTACACTCGTCACAACTGATGAACTTACATGGATGCATCCTTGTTACCCAAAGTCCATGGTTTACATTAGGGTTCAGTCTTTGCTGATTCCTACAGAATGGGTCTTTACTACGATGATAGGGAAATGGTTATTTTCCAATGGTAGCACTCCCTCATCATTTACCATTTGACACTTAGTATCCTACTTTTAGCAGGAACCATCCCTAATCTCTAGTTACTGATGTATTTATCATCGCTATGGACTCATGGAAAACTATTTTTTCAGACTTATAATTCACTACTGTACTTCAAGATTTTGGTGTTCAAATTGCCCTGGATTTGACTAGTGAAGCTCGTCCGAGCTGGCTCCTGTGTTCTTGTGATATATGACATTCCTCCATCATTTTGAGCACTTCCTTAATATCTGGTGTAAAGAGATCATCCAAGCTTTTCTAGTAGCTACCTGCCCCAGCCCTGAATTCAACCATTTCTATGTTGTGTCTTGGTTCCTTTTAATGGAAAAAGGTATCAGAGAGCAAGCTCTGGATGTGAGGCATGCTCATTGCTACTGGGGAATCTTTGCTTCTTGCACCTTTCAGAGGAGTGATCTAAAAAGTCAAAGGATATTTATACTTCTTACCTACAAACTTATACACCTACAGACATATATGCATATACATAAATACATATACATGTGAACATGTACATATTTTAGAATTCATGAGTTCACAGCAATAATTTTCTTTTTTTTTTTTTTTTGAGATGGAGTCTTGCTCTGCCACTCAGGCTGGAGTGTGCAGTGGCACGATCTCGGCTCACTGCAAGCTCCGCTTCCCGGGTTCATGCCATTCTCCTGCCTCAGCCTCCCAAGTAGCTGGGACTACAGGCGCTCACCACCACGCTTGGCTAATTTTTTATATTTTTAGTAGAGATGGGGTTTCACTGTGTTAGCCAGGATGGTCTCGATCTCCTGACCTTGTGATCCACCCACCTTGGCCTCCCAAAGTGCTGGGATTACAGGCGTGAGCCACCGCGCCTGGCCAATAATTTTAATTTCTATCTATCCTCGCAGGGTTTTTTCTTTTTTTTTTCTTTTTTTTTGCAGTGAAAACTCTAGATCCCCAAAATGACGTATTTATATATTTACTCACTTGTATAACACAGCTAAAATAGTTTCAGAATTGCTTCATGCTTTCCACTACACAGAACAGACCTCTGAGAAAAGTTCAGGAATTCTGATGTCCTCTCTGCCCAATTATCCCATCATGAATGGAGGGTGGTCAAATATTGTATTTATACCCTGCTAATATTAGTGAAATATTGTATTTATATGCTGCTAGAATTAGTTCTTTTTCTACTTTCCATCTGAGTGGTTATACTAGTCATCTAATTGGGTTGATTTCAGTTTGCTCTTCATTTTATTTTCTTCAACTGATTCTTATTAACTTAATTATTTTTTTGACTATGTAGAAGGTTGTCATGTTTCCAAAAGAAAAACTGTACAGAAAAGTCTACTTGTACAAGTGCCACTTCCTCCCCAGTTCCTAGTGCCACATTCCCTTTATACATTGCCAACTTTGTGGTTTTCTGGTTTATCTTTCCTTTTGTGCTTCTTTTTGTAAAGGCAAAGAGATATTGATGTGTTTTCTTATTTTTCCTTCTACTTACTAATGGAGAATGCTATGTATGCCCTTTTGAAAAACAGCTTTATTGAGGCATAATTTACATAGCATACAGATCACCCACTTTCATTATGCTGCTGGAAAAGCTTTAGTAAATTCATAAACTTTGCAGCCATCACCACAATTTAGTTTTAGACCACTGCTGTCATCCATAAGCTTCTCTCATGCCCATTTGCTGATGGTTTTTACTCCCAGCTCTAACACTAGGCAGCTACTGATGTGCATTCTGTCTCTATAGATTTTGCCTTTCTAGACATTTCATAAAGGTGGAATGATATGATATGTGATCTTATGTATCTGGCCCTTTCGCTTGGCATAATGCTTTTGAGGTTCGTTTATGTTGTTGGACGTATCAGTATTTCTCCCCATTTTATTGCTGAATAATGCTCATTTTATGGATATACCACCATTTGTTCTCATGGCAGTGAGTTTTTGTGAGATCTGGTCCTTTAAAAGTGTGTGACGCCTCATCCCTCACTGTCTTTCTCTTGCTTTTGCTTTCACCAAGTGAACTGCCTGCTCCCGCTTCACGTTCCAACATGAGTAAAAGCTCCCTGAGGCCTCCCCAGAAGCTAGGTGATGTTGGTGCCATGCTTGTACAGCTTGCAGAACCATGAGCCAATGAAACCTCTTTTCTTTATAAATTACCCAGTCTCAAGTGTTTCTTTACAGTAATGCAAGAATGGCTTAATATAACAGCTGATGGACTTTTGGATTGGTTGTAATTTTTTATTATGATAATGCTGCTATGTGTGCAAGTCTTTGGACAGATGTATGTTTAGATTCCTTTTGGATTGATATCTAGGAGTGCAATTGCTGGATCATATAGTAAGTGTCTGTTTATATTTTGAAGAAACTGCCAAATTGTTTTCCGAAGACGCTGTATCATTTTACATTCCCATCAGCTATGTATTTATATTTTTACATTAATTGTAAGCAAGTGGATTTTCATAAACTTGCTGAAAACTCTTATCTTAGATACTGCCACATAAATGTCCTTGGATTTTTGCTCATTTTTGACTTAAGCAGCCTTTTTCTTCATGAGTAGTTCAAAGATAAAATAAGTTTTAACTCAGAATAAATGCAAGAAAAAGAAAGACCCAGAAAATGGTTTTCTCTTTCTTATTAGAAAATGGAAAGATACAGATGACATTATTAAGGGAAGGACTTTCTAGCTTCAGTCTTGAAAAATAAAGGTGTTTTGCACTAGAAACCTGAATTTACATTCTCTTCTATGGTAAGGTAAGAAGTGATACTAGTTTATGGAAAGGGGTACATCTTTTAAAAGATATCAGGAAAATGGACTAAAGTTAGGATAGGGCCACTAACTTCACCTTTTGAGGAATCAGAAGATTATTTGATAATCTAAAGTTTTAATTTTATTTATTTTTTGAGACAGAGTCTTTCTCTGTTGCCCAGGATGGTGTGCAGTGATGCGAACATGGCTCACTGCAGCTTCAAACTCCTGGGCACAAGCAATCCTCCCATTTCAGTCCTTCAAATAGCTGGGAGAATAGGTGCCTGTCACCACGCACGGCTGATTTTTATGTTGTAGAGATGGGGTCTCACTGTTTTGCCCAGGCTGATCTGAAACTGCTGAGCTCAAGCGATCTTCCTGCCTCGGCCTCCCAAAGTAAAGATTTTAAAACGGAGAAAACAAAGTTCACAAGTTGTTATTTTTTTTTTTAAAGGGCCATTGTAGTGGTGGCAAAAAGGCAATGCTAGAAATAAATAATAATCCTGAATATCTTGAATTAGCAGCTGCTAATTCAGCACTTTCACCCACAGTGGGATGAACACCAGATCTTCCTTCAATGTTCTAAAACACAACTGGACAAAATTACAGCCTCTTGAGAACTAAGTGTGCTTTTTGGTGGCCATGATTAATGACATCACCCACATGGTACATGGGGGATATCACAGGCATCAATGTGCACCCCAGGAAAATCACTATCAGCTAACAGACTATCAGTTAACTTGTAAATTCAGCTAAATTTTACAATAAGGAAAGGTTATATTTAAAAAATCTTTTTACATCCCTTTTCAATGTTTTTTTCTCTGTGCTTCTGATACTCACCTTTTTTGCCCCAACCCAAGTGCATATTTCATGCATCATTTTATTGGGTCTGAATTCAGCCAAGATATGTATCTGTATGTGCATATGTATATATACCTATATAAACACACATACATATAGCATTATATACATGTGTGTATATACATATATAGCTGTAAAACTCTTTGATAAAAGTTTCACTTGAAGTTTTCTTAAGCATGCACCTTGTGCTTTGGGGAAATGAACAAATATTTGGGCAGTAAGGAGGTTTTCCTAATACCCTTCAAAATACATCACATGGGCAGGTAGTTACTTTCTCTTGGGCCCAACGCTCATGAGGTACATAGATACGTGACTTACTGGGTCTACAGCTTTTAAGTTTGTAGTCTTTAAGAAAGAGGGGCTGGGAGTGATGGCTCATTTCTGTAATCCCAGCACTTTGGGAGGTTGATGCTGGCAGATCTCTTGAACCCAGGAGTTCTAGACCAGCCTGGGCAATGTGGTGAAACACCATCTCTATAAAAAATACAAAAATTTGCTGGGCATGGTGGTGCACACTTGTGATCCCAGCTACTTGGGAGGCTGAGGTGGGAATATCGCTTGAGCTCAGGAGTTCAAGGCTGCAGTGAGCCATGATTGCACCACTGCACTCCAGCCTGCGTGACAGAGTGAAACTGTCTTAAAAAATTAAAAACAAAACAAAACAAAAAACAAGAGTCAAATACTTCCTAAGATCTTAGACTATATCTGAATAAACTGAGTGAAAATATTTTATATGTCAGGACAATTATCTGTCTAGCTATCCATCCATCCATTTATCTATCTATCCTACCTATCTAACTATCTATTGGTCACCTGTAACTCTACAGAGACATAATTAAATGCTGAATAATTAAGAAAGGAGGAAAATGGAGGGATAGCATAGTAGGTGCCCAGGAGGAATATATGATATACGTAGCTGGCAAGATGTGCCTATTCTGTTGTGCTCATTTTAAATTAGCATTCTGCGTAGTTTCCTTATTAGAAATCATCTCTCCCTAACACACACACACACGCGTGTGCCCCCATGCACATGTACACACCACATTGATTTTTATTCTTCCTTTTCAAAGTTCACAGCTGTTCTATTCAACAGAAGAGAGGATATTGGAGAAATGCTATAAAAGAAACATCAAGATGTTAGTATTTCTGGTTTTTTGGGCAATGTGTTGATTTCAAGAATGGTCCCAAGGTGTTCATGACTGCCTGTGTTCACTCTGGGCTGGCCATGTGACTTTGGCCAATAGGGTTGGTAGCAAACATGATGCAATGGACGGTAGAAAAATAATTAATGCACACCTGGGACACTGGTAACTCTCATCTTTCCCTCTTTGTTCTTTATTTTCCTATCTTCATACAAAACAGCAACTTTTACATTTGCAGTAAAAACAATGGCAGTTGCTTCTGCCCTCCATTTAGTGGTGTGTTGGTAAATGTTTAACCTCTAGTTCTCTCAGAAATTAAAAAGCACTACATAGCAAGACCTCATCTTTACAAAAAATTAGCTGGGCATGGTGGCAAGTGCCTGTAGCCTCAGCTACTTGGGAGGCTGAGGCAGGACGATTGCTTGAGCCCAGAAGTTTGAGGCTGCAGTAAACTATGATTGCACCACTGCACTCCAGCCTGGGGGACAGAGCAAGACCCAGTCTCTAAAATGAAAAAAGTGGGGTAGGGGGAAAAAACCACTGATGTGTAGCATTTGCTGATTTCTGTGGTGTAAATACTCCCACTGTGGTTAATTTCAAGCTACCAATATCATGTCACTTCATATGGAGATGGGAAGTCATCATTGTATAGTATTTCCGCTGAACCCACAGAATAAACGTAAATAACTATGAGAGCATCGGTAGTAGTCAAAGGTAGGAAAATAACTAGGAAATGATGAATTCTGAATATTTATTAACTTTGCTATTAATATGATTTATTTAATTGTACATTTATGCAATTTAGTTTTTTTTTTTTTTTCTTTTTTTGAGACAGGGTCTCACTTTGTTGCCAAGGCTGGAGTGCAGCGACACAATCTTGGCTCACTGCAACCTCCACCTCTTAGGTTCAAGAAATTGTCCAGCCTCTGTCTCCTGAGTAGCTAGGACCACAGGTGTGTGCCACCATGCCCAGCTAATTTTTGTGTTTTTTTGTAGAGACAGGGTTTGGCCATGTTGACCAGGCTGCTCTCGAACTACTGAGCTGAAAGCGATCCACTCACCATGGCCTCCCAAAGTGCTGAGATTACAGGCATGAGCCACTGTGCCTGGCCCAATTTAATTTTTAATAATGGTGGTTTAACAGCTAGTTCTCCAAATTCTGGTACATTTAATAATTGGTTTGAAATGGTTTGGCTGTGTCCCCACCCAAATCTCATCTTGAATTGTAGTTCCATAATTCCTATATGTTGTGGGAGGGACCTGGTAGGAGATAATTGAATCATGGTGGCGGTTTCCCCCATACTGTCCTCATGATAGTGAATAAGTCTACGAGATCTGATGGTTTTATCCGGGGTTTCTGCTTTTGTGTCTTCCTTATTCTCTCTTTGCTTGCTGCCATCCACGTAAAATGGGTCTTGCTCCTTCTTGCCTTCTGCCATGATTATGAGGCTTCCCCAGCCATGTGGAACTGTAAGTCCAATTAAACCTCTTTCTTTTGTAAATTGCCCAGTCTCGGGAATGTCTTTATTGGCAACATGAAAATGGACTGATACATGGTTCTCACAAGTCAGTGTGAATTGGCTCCAGCACCTTCTGTATCTCATCTTACCATAGCAACACTGATGTCTACAAAAAGGAGAGCCTGGGGCTCCAGGAGTCACTCTATCAGGGAACCAGGGTGACATGGGGGAGGCTCACTGGTGGGGTGGGGGAGGACTCTGGATTAGCTAGCATCACTGTTGTGTTTTCACTGAAGGGTTTTCTGCTACATTTAGATTGTGTATCTTCAGATTCATAGGAAAGGCTGATTATATGGTGTATAGAAACCAGCTTAAAGGAACACCCTTGTTTCTTGTGACTTAACTCTTTTGCCTTTCAAACTCCTATTGGCTACTCCTGTCTAAAATGATCCTCATCCCTAAATAATGCACACTCAGTTGTTCTGTTTTCTAATATTTCTTTCTTTAAATCAGGAGTGGGAGAATATTGGCCCTCAGGTTCTTTCTCAACTATCTATTTTTAGCATGACATCCCCATGGATAATTTCTTCACTTATGCTCTAGTTGTGCAAATGTTTCATTGTTTAGCAGCAACAAATTAAAACCCCACAGTTTGGGGCTGTTATGCTTTATGTTCCTGGCTTATCTGAGTTTATCTTTCTCTCTTTTCCCTGTCTTTGTGTGGATTTCTCTGTATCTCTTTCACCACCTGGTCTTCCCTGTAATTTGTTCTTTTCTATCTTCCACTCTCTGGGTCTTTTAAATAGTCCGTAATATAGAATGAATGCTTACATTTTGATTATTATTATTTTTTTAAATTTACAGATAGGGTCTCGCTCTGTCACTTAGGCTTGCATGCAGTGGCATGATCCCAGCTACCTATAACCTCGAACTGTTGGCCTCAAGTGAGCCTTCTGCCTGGCCTCCCAAAGCACTGGGATTACAGGCATGAGCTGCCAAACCCAGACTATTGGTTGTTTTTATGAAATCAAATATACTATCCCTCTTTTTTTTTTTTTTCTCTCTCTCTCTCTCTTGTTTTTTTTTTTTTTTTAAGACAGAGTCTCACTCTGTTACCCAGGCTGGAGTGCAGTGGTGCAATTACAGTTTACTGCAGCCTCAACCTCCCCAAACTCAGGTGATCCTCCCACTTCAGCTTCCTGAGTAGCTGGAACTACAGGTGTGTGTCACCATGCCTGACTAATTTTTATATTTTCTGTAGAGATAGGATCTTGCCATGTTGCCCAGGCTGGTCTTAACTGCTGGGCTCAAGCAATCTGCCTACCTCGGCCTCCTGAAGTGCTGGGAATACAGGTGTGAGCCACCGTGCCCAGCCTGTATTCTTTTATTAATTTAAATACTATGTGAATGGTGTATGTTCTGTCTCAAATTTTAAAAGATGGATCTTATTTATGAGTTCCTTGATAGATTTTCGAGGGGGTGTCAGTTCCTATTGAGACAGAAAGGTAATTTTTCTACATTCACCTTGAACACTTTATCATATTCAGCTCGAGAGAATACTACCCACTGATGAACTAATAGAAGAAGTAGAAAACCAAATTAACAGAAAAACGCTTTAGGGAGCTGGGACAGAGTAGTATCATAATGTGCTATCAATATAACTTCAAGCCATTTTACCAAAAATTGAAAAAAAATAAACCCTGGAGACATTGTAATACCCCAAATTCTATAAAGCACTACAATGTGAACCAGCTAGTAACATTGAATCTAACTTCTTCAATAGCTCTGCCCTGGACCTGTGTACTGTTCTTTTTTTTTTTTTTTTTTTTTTTGAGATGGAGTCTCGCTCTGTCGCCCAGGCTGGAGTGCAGTGGCCGGATCTCAGCTCACTGCAAGCTCCGCCTCCCGGGTTCACGCCATTCTCCTGCCTCAGCCTCCCAAGTAGCTGGGACTACAGGCGCCCGTCACCTCGCCCGGCTAGTTTTTTGTATTTTTAGTAGAGACGGGGTTTCACCATGTTAGCCAGGATGGTCTCGATCTCCTGACCTTGTGATCCGCCTGTCTCGGCCTCCCAAAGTGCTGGGATTACAGGCTTGAGCCACTGTGTGCTGTTCTTTAACTAAATAGCAAAATAGATGGCTCAAGTGGTAAGATGCACGACCCATCTGTGTTTGAGTCAGGGGGAGCAGCTCCCAGCTGGATGGCTCTAGAAGTGTGAGAATGGCGGAGAGCATTATCTACTCACAGATGCTATACTAACAGCCAAAGAGGGGCCTGTTGTTTAGAGAAAGAAGCTATTTTTAAAGTTTAACACAACTGGAAAGTTTTGACTCTGCAAGATCAGGAAGTCGTATTTCATTTTGATGAGACCCTAGCGGAATTCTCTGTGCACGCTCAGAATCATGTTTTAGAAACTAGAAATATCTACAAAGGAAGCGATCAAATTATAAATATCTTCTAAACTAATGCCTAAGGAAAATAGTAAAGTTGCTTGAATCAGCGGAGATACATCTTGGGGCTAGAGACCAGAGCTTGTTTCTTTTGTTTGTTTGTTTTCTTGAGATGGAGTTTTGCTCTTGTTGCCTTGTTGCCCAGGCTGGAATGCAGTGGCACAATCTCGGCTCACTGCAACCTCTGCCTCCCAGGTTCAAACAATTTTCCTGCCTCAGCTTCCAGATTAGTTGGTATTATAGGTGCCCGCCACCACGTCTGCTATTTTTTAAAATTTTTAGTAGAGACAGGGTTTCACCACGTTGGCCAGGCTGGTCTCGAACTCCTGACCTCAGGTGATCCTCCCGCCTCAGCCTCCCAAAGTGCTGGGATTACAGACGTGAGCCACCACGCCCAGTCAGGCTTATTCTCTTTAGGATCTCACAAAGTGCCTTACACCATGGGTGCACAGTCAAGATTTCGTTGAGGGCTAACTGCTACAGCCAGCCTTACTTTGCACGTAGAATAATTATAAGAACAATAATCTCTCCAAGAATATATCGATGTTAGATGTTGGAGCCTGCGACATCTACCTTCTTCAACCTCTGATGGATGCATTCAATGCAGACTTAGCTTATGGGGACCAACAGGCACATTTCATAAAATGGCCAGATCAACAAATCTTCTCTCCCACTTTTTAAAATCTCCAGTGCAGGAAAAATGCTAGAGATACATAATTCCAACTGAGGGCCAAAGTAGGGCTCCTGGCCCACCATTTTCTTTTCTTTTCTTTTTTTTTTTTAATATTTCCAGTCCCTAGAGTACCCTTGGGGGAGGAGTACCAAGTAGGTTTTACTGCACATTGTCACACTTAGGGGACAGGAAGCAGCAAAGAACATGGTTTCTTCTAGTCCATCGGGAAGTGAAGAATTTGGGCAAAATAGATTGTAGAGACACTTCATCATGTGTGAAAGGCAGTCAAATGGATGTCAAGCTCTTCAATATCCCTCCCCAAAACTCTTTGATGGGGTGTAGGTAGTTGCCATTTCTTCTATGAGCCAAGTTGAAATTGTAAGTAGGAAGCATGAACGTTTCTCCTCATAATAAAATAGACAAGCATGGTTTTAATTTTAGATCGAGGAGATTCAAGTTAGATCTAAGCAAGACTCTTCTTTCAGTAAGAATTATTCACAATGAAAACAGTGCTCATGGAAACGTTCAAGATGTGGCTTGCAAGTGAATGTCTAATTAAAGTCAGACTTCCATATTGTTCATGCATGTACTATAAGAAATAAAAAGGGGGGCATACAGCTAAAAACAGGAGATTCTGGACACAGAAAACATAGACAAATGTAGTACAGTAACTCAACAAGACTGACAATAAATATTCCATGACTGATCATAAATGATTTGTTTTCAGAACAAATTAATGAAAGATTGAGTTGAAATTTTTGTTTATAAAAGAAACCAGAAATGTATGGGAAGATTAAACTTCTGTTTGTCACCCTGTAGGAATGTTCTATTTGGCTCCAGGGCTTTAAGAATGAAGTTTCACTCTTCTTTGTCAGAATGCTCAGGCTTGGAACCAAAATCTATCTGCAGAGCCACTGGATCTCAAAACACAGATTATCCTCTCTCTTATCTCTCGCATGACTTAAGTTCCCATTTTTGAGCTATCTATTTCTCCTTCTGGATGAAAACTTTTTGAATCTCACTCATTAGAGGAAGTGGCTTTTCCTTTTGCCAAATGATCCAAATAATGTGTGGTTCAAGGTAATTGTTCTTCCAATCCTCCAGGTGCCTAATCTTGTAGGGCACATAACCTTTTTCCATGGGGCTTTATTCTGAGGAAGATTCTTTTGTGAATCAAGATACAGCTGGTATAACTTGAGAAAGTGTAATAAGACCCTTCGGGTGAGCTGGGAACCATTACTTTTGAGTGAAGAAGGTAGTACTGAAGATGAAATGCAGTGAGTTCACCGGCGTCTGCATCTGCTGCTGCCTGACTCATCTAGGATCCTAGGACTGCTACTTGACCACAATTCAGAAGATACCAAGAAAACTCAAAGAAATGTATCATTCAGTTAATTTTCACATTAGCTTACCAGCTTCCAAATAATATAAACAAGGTGGACGGTGTAATTAAAGTGTCAACAAGATTTTAGAAAATGTGTAGTTCATGGCACCGTGCTAGGAAAACATTACTCATGTAGGCCTGTGGGTAAATATTTTACTAATATTATCTAATAGTAAAGTTGTTATGCCCACTTTGGCTCCCTATTGATTTGGAAGACAGAGGATATTTTAGATGAAATGTATAAACAAAGGCAAGTCTTGATTTGGATTCCTTTTTTTTTTTCTTTTTCGAGACTAGATCTCACTTTGTCATCCACGATAGAGTGCAGTGGCGTGATCATAGTTCACTGCAGCCTTGACTTCCTGGGCTCAAGTGATCCTCTCACCTCAGCCTCCTGAGTAGCTAGTACTACAGGTGCATGCCACCACTCCTGGCTAATTTTCTTTCCTTATTTTTTGTAGAGACAGGGTCTTATTACATTGTCCAGTCTGGTCTCTAACTAAGAGGCTCAAGCAATCTGCTTGCCTCGGCCTCCCTAAGTGCTGAGACTGCAGGCGTGAGCCACCATGCCCGGCTTTGATTCGGATTCTTAGTGAATATCAGAAGGTTCATACAACCTTTATTGTTCAGCGTCAGGCATTGTAGACATACACTTTTAAACAATTGAAAATAATAAACCTGGAAAATTGAATTTCCTTGAAAAACATCTCCGATAGTGTGAGGGACACCTATTTTGTGATCACCGTCGGCCGAGGTATATTTGCAGGTCTTCCTTTTCCCTCTTGCAGTGGCTCCCTGTGTTTCCTTGTGAAGCTGTGTCATGTGAGCCCAGGCAGAAATTCCGCCTAGGTATTCTATTAGCTTTTACAGTAACCAGTGTGTAGAAAACACAAATGATAGAAGTCATTGCTTTTAAAGCCCTTCTCACAATTGAATTTCCTTTGGAGAAGCAATATCCCAGGAGCATAATAGATTTTCCTCTCCCTTCTTCCATTTGAACAGACACGTTCACAGCTAACTAATCAGTTGCAATTCTAATCTATATTTCTGATTTGTTTACATGCATCATGCAGGCTGGCAATCTTTTGAATTTAAATGTGACTTAAAGTAAAATAAAATAAACCACAAGTAAATGACACAGAATTGCTAACAGTAGGAACTTTGTTTACATTCCACATTCTGAAAATATTTTGTTCAGCTGGCTAGGGAAACCACATGGCGGAGACAGACTGGGTGAGGATTTGGTTTTCTGCCTGGCTGGAATCAGGATGGAAAAAGGGATGGCATGTGATATGGCTGTCTGTCACCTCAAACCCAGAGAAAGAACACATTCTCAGCACACATGTGATCTGAGCTTTAACAGAAGAGCTCTGATAATCCTAGCCAGATCATCACGTGCGCCTGGCACTGGGCCAGAACAATATGCCAGTCTATTGGAGTCTTCAGATAATAACCGTCTCTTCATTTCTGCAGTCATCAGCGGGTGCTGCTTCGTACATAAGACTCTCTTAGAGCCTGTTTGTTCTGCGAGTCCTTTGTTCCCACCTACTTTCTGAAATTATCTTCTAATACATTCCTATTTCTCCCTTCCCACCTACATGTGAAGGTTTATTGAGAGGCTTTCGTATTCTTGTCGGCCTCGCTGCCTTTCCCAAATGATGACTCCAGCTCAATTAAATGAAACTTAGCAATTGCTCAGGAATGGTCACTAAAGGGACCAGATGCATTGAAAACACACAGATGCCCTTTAACGTGGTCTCTGTCCTCCAGAGCAGAACATTGCAATGCATGCACCTGTACCGGGGTGTGTCCTGGTACAATTACTTGTGTAAGAAATGAGAAAGAAGGCAGGAATGGAGATGAAGATAGAATTTAGAAGGCAAGAATGAGATTTTAGCAGGCCAGTTCTAATAGCAGATGCTCCTAAGATGCAACTCAGAAAATTTGTTATTTCATTACCTCTTTGTTAGGAACATATTGCCCACATGAAGAGAACCACAGGAAAAAAAAATTTTAGTGATGTAAGGACACTGTTCACACTGTTGTTTTTTTCTTTGAAAAAACAAGTCTCCTTAAGCACATATGCACTTTGGGATCTCATCAAGGAACTCATCCTGCTTAGGGATTTCAGGAGCTCCAACAGAGAGTGCTTGGAGTACTTAGAAGAGGGGTCAAGGAAGAGCAGAAGCCTTCTCTCCCAGCCTTTGATGTGTCCATCCGGAAAGGAAAGAATATCTAGTAGCCACTGTGAGAAGCAGAAGAACTGAAAGTGTTCCAGATTATATAGGCATGTCTCCAATCCTCTGCTGTCCCAGGAAATTAAAGGCAGCCCCTGATGCCTTGGCACCCTCCCTTGCCTCTGTCTTCCCTTTCCTCCCCCTGGCCCAAGCTCACCTTGACCAGCCCCAATCTCTGTTCTGTGAGCATGGTGACAGGTCTTGAAAAGCACTGCCCTGCTTGGCTGTCCTTCGGCCACACACGGAGGAGTCCTGCTGTCCATTTTCAGGTGAGTGGTGTCCCAACCTCCAGCCTGGGTCTGCTTTCTGCTTGGTATTCTTCGGCCCCAAGCTCCACAGACCTGCTTCTCCATGCGCCCTCAGCCTTTCCTTCCAAACTTGCAGGCTTTGGAGAGAGCCTCTCATAGTTATCAAAGAGCAACACAAGTTCTAGAATGAGAAAAGAGAAAACAAATGGAATTCTGGAAAAATTCTCCAGTAAATTTATAAATGCTTAGAGAAAAATTTCCCCCCATGACATAGACTTGCTCATGAAACAGAAGAATAATGTAGTTAATGCTTTTAGTTCTCAATGAAAGAGGATATTTGGAATACACACACACACACAGATAAAAGTTTAATCAAAAGCAATAAAAAGCAGACTTAACACTGTAGAAAACTCTACCGTGTGTAGATAACTAGCTTAAGAAAATGATTTAGATTGTGAAGGAATTTTTTTTTTTCTTCATTGAGGTCTAAGTCATTTACAATTGTCCATTTTAGGCATACAGTTGGATGAGTTTTGGTCAATGCACACAGTTGTGCAACTGCAATCACAAGAAGGTTTCCAACACGTGTATCACTCCCACACCTTCCCTTGAGCCCCTCTGCAGTAAGTCTATACCCCCACTTCAGTCCTTAGCCCAAGGAAACTACGCATCTGCTTTCTGTCACTAGTTTTGCTTTTATAGAAGTGTTTATCAATGAAATCGTACAGTATATACTCTTTAGGGTCTGGCTTCTTTCACTTAGCAGAAGTGTTTTTGCGATTCATTCATGTTGTTCATTTTAGTAGTTCATTTCTTTTTATTGCTGGGTCCCTTTATGGATACACCACATTTTGTTTATTCATAGGTAAGCATTTGGGTTGTTTCCATTTTGGAGGTTATTATGAATAATGCTACTCTGAGCATTCACATGAAAGTCTTTATGTGAACATATGTTTCCATTTCTTTTGGGTAGGTATCCAGGGATGAAAAAGTTGGTACATTGGTATATTGGTACGTACATATGGTAAATGCATATTTAACCTTTAAATAAACTGTCAAACTGTTTTTCCAAAGGTTTGTAGCATTTTACATTCTTACCAGCAATAGATGGGGGTTCCAGTCACACCACATCCTCCTGTCCACTTGGTATTATTTTAATTTTAGCCATTTTAATGAATGCATTGTGGTGTCTAATTTTAGATTTAATCTGTATTTCTCTACTGACTGATGATATTAAATAAACATCTTTCTGCGTGCTTTTTGGTCATTTATTTATTCTTATTTCGTAAATGTGTAGTCAAAACTTTTTTGCCCAGTTTTTCCAATTGGATTATTGGTATTCCTACTGAGTTTTAAGAGTTCTTTTTATATTCTGGGTACAAATCTTTTGTCATATCTATGTTTATTTTATATTCATATATAAATACAGATGCCTAATCCATGGCTTGTCTTTTCTTTTTTTATTTTCTATTTTTGAGACAGGGTCTTGCTCTGCCACTCAGGCTGGAGTGCACCCTCAGCTCACTATGGTGCCATCTCAGCTCACTGCAACATCTGCCTCCTGGGTTCAAGTGATTTTCATGCCTCAGCCTCCTGAGTAGCTGGGATTACAGGCATGTGTCACCACATCCAGCTAAGTTTTGTAGTTTTAGTAGAGAGGGGGTTTCACCATCTTGACCAGGTTGGTCTCAAACTCCTGGCCTTAAGTGATCTGCCCACCTTGGCCTCCCAAAGTGACGTCTTTTCATTTTTTAATGGTATTTTTCAAGAAGCAAACATTATTAATTTTGATGGAGTTCAATTTAACAGGTTTTTTTCCTTTACAGTTTGTGCTTTTTATCCGCCATCTAAAAAATCTTTGCACTAACCCAAAGTCACACGAATATTTTGCTGTGTTTTCTTCTGAAGTAAATACTGTACTTACTTATTTACATTAAAAACAGTATTTATTGAGTACTTACTATATGCCTGGCTTGGAGCACTTCATATACATTACTTCAATAAATCTTCATAACAATCCTAGGATGTAGACTGTTTCGGTATTTTGTTTGTTTTATATTGTTTTTATATGTAATTACCTGCTCTACTGTTTGCTTTTAAAATTTCAATAGTTTGGGGAGAACAGGTGGTGTTTGGTGCATGGAAAAGTTCTTTAGCGGTGATTTCTGAGGTTTAGGTGCATCCATCACCCAAGCAGTGCACACTGTACCTAATGTGTAGTCTTTTATCCCTCATCCCACTCCCATCCTTCCCGCCCCTACCCTAGCCTCCAAAGCCCATTATATCATTCTTATGCCTTTGCATCCTTTGCTTAGCTCCCACTTATAAGCGAGAACATATAATGTTTGGTTTTTCATTCCTGAGTTACTTCACTTAGAATAATAGTCTCCAACTCCATCCAGCTTTCTGTAAATGCCACTATTTTGTTCTTTTTTATGGCTGAGTAGTATTCCATGGTATCATATATAACACATTTTCTTTATATGCTGTTGGCTGATGGGCATTTAGGCTGGTCCCATAATTTTGCAGTTGTGAATTGTGCTGCTATTAGCATGAGTGTGCAAGTTTCTTTTTTTTTTTTTGATGAGACGAAGTCTTGCTCTGTCACCCAGGCAGGAGTGCAATGGTGCAATCTCAGCTCACTGCAACCTCCATCTCCTGGATTCAAGCCATTTTCCTGCCTCAGCCTCCCAAGTAGTTGGGATTACAGACATGCGCTACCATGTGTGGCTAATTTTTTGTATTTTTAGTAGAGATTGAATTTCACCATGTTGGCCAGGCTGGTCTTGATCTCCTGACCTCAAGTGATCTGCCCTCCTCGGCCTCCCAATGTGCTGGGATTACAGGTATGAGCCACCATACCGGCAAGTTTCTTTTTCATATAATGACTTATTTTCCACTGGGTAGATATCCAGTAGTGGTATTGTTGTATCAAGTAGTTCTACTTTTAGTTCTTTAAGGAATCTCTATACTGTTTTCCATAGTGGTTGTACTAGTTTACATTTCTACCAGCAGTGTAAAAGTGTTCTCTTTTCACCACCTCCCTGCCAACAACTGTTATTTTTTGATTTTTTAAAAATTATGGCCATTCTTGCAGGAGTAAGGTGATATCTCATTGTGATTTTGATTTGCATTTCCCTGATAATTAGTGATGTTGAGCATTTTTTCATGTGTTTGTTGGTCATTTGTGTATCTTCTTTTGAGAATTGTCTATTTATGTCCTCAGCCACCTTTTTGATGTGATTATTTGGTTTCTTTCTTGCTGATTTGTTTGAGTTCCTTGTAGATTCTGGGTATTAGTCCTTTGTTAGATGCATAGTTTGCAAATATTTTCTCCCATTCTGTGGGTTGTCTATTTACTCTGCTGATTATTTCTTTTGCTGTGCAGAAGCTTTTTAGTTTAATTAGGTCCCATCTATTTTTGTTTTTGTTGCATTCTGAAGCAAATATTTTTAATAAAGAGGCAGATTTAAAAATAGATTATGGAGTGCTGCCAATCTGTAAACTATTGTTATTAAAAAAGTAAATAGACCAAATAATCAGAAATGATAAATGAAAGTGAAGAGAGAAATAAATCTTTTATAAATCTAAAAACATTTAAAATTTAAATCTAAAACAAATGCAAGAACAAAGGCTTGAGATGGGTAATCACAAGCAGGGCAGAAATAAGGAATAGAAAAAGAGAAAATATACCACATGTCGCAAAGAATGAAAAAACAAAGTATCTATTTGTCTTAGTATATTTTGTATTGCTATCACAATACCTGAGACTGAGTAGTTTATAAAGAATAAAAAGGCTTTTTAGCTTATGATTCTGGTGACTGGAAAGTTCAAGACAGCGCCTCTGCATCTGGTAAGAGCCTCTGGCTGTTTCCATTCACAGTGGACAGTGGAAAGGAAACTGGAGTGAGCAGAGAGATACTGTGTCAAGAGAGTGAGCAGGAGAGTGAAACCGAGGAAGCCAGACTCATTAACAATCTGCTCTCATGGGAACCAATCCACTCCTGTAAGAACTCATCCCAGCAGGAGGGCATTAGTGGACATTGATCCATTATTGAGGGATAAGTCCCCATGACTCAAACACCTCCCAACACTGCCACATTAGGGATCAAATTTCAATATGAGTTTTGGTAGGGACAAACCAAACCACAGCAGTATTATAGTTAAATGTTTAAATTTAAAAAGGATCTTAATCTCTCTAACTCCAGCCCTTGAATTGAGGATGGCTCCTCCACTTTTGTCTCATGTACCCGCTGGTTCAGGAAATAAAGGACGAGGATTCCTTCCTAACCCTGCCAGGGTGGGTGGTGGGCCAGATTTTGCCCTGCTTTTCCACGTTTTCCTCTTCCGGACTTTGAGACATTTGGCTCCTGGACCCCAGCCTGGGCCCCTACTTTCTCTCTCCAGGTGCTCCTAGTCTGTCTTCTCAGCATTTCAATGTTAAACCAGCACTCAGTGGACTCTGGCCTGGGAAATCCAGGCCCCAGTCTGGCCACATGGCTGACACTCAGTCTATCATTCCTTGAGGGAGGAGAAGGGAAGGCTTAGGAAGATATTACCACCGCAAGAACTAAAGCCAGCTTAGCTTGAGATGTCTCCTCTCCAACAGTGGAACGTGAGATATTGAAGCAACATCTAGAGAACTTGGCAGAGAAAAAAAAGAATTTAATAATCTAGTAGAAGGCAATTTAAAAAATCAAATATGCTTATTTCTGGAATATAGATGATCCCAGTGTGATTTTTACAAAAGTTGCTTTAAAATGTGCTCCAAATACTAACAGATAAATCAGAGAAGAATCAATGGAGATTATGTAGATGAAGAGGATTGGGGAGTAGACCTTAAAACCCTCCAAGGTTGGGCATGGCAGCTCACACCTGCAATCCCAGCACTTTGGGAGGCTGAGGTTTGTGGATCACCTGAGGTCAGGAGTTTAAGACCAGCCTGGCCATCATGGTGAAATGCTGTCTCTACTAAAAATACAAAAATTAGCGGGGCATGGTGGCGGGTGCCTGTAATCCCAGCTACTTGGGAGGCTGAGACAGGAGAATTGCTTGAACCCAGGAGACGGAGGTGGCAGTGAGCTGACATTATGCCACTGCACCCCAGCCTGGGTGACAGAGTGAGACTCGGTCTCAAAAACAAACAAACAAACAAACAAAAAATAAGAAAAATAAAACCATCTGAAGATGGAGATAAGGTGAAAGACATTAACCAACGAATAGACTTAGTGCTATTCTTGAAAAGTTAAAAATACTGTTAGCAGATAAAGCATGAAATTATGAGTGGCTTGAAAAAAATATTCAGGAAGTGATTGAATCCACAAAGATGGGCTGAGCGCTTACTACATGCAAAGCCCTGAGCTAAGAGGGGTTAGGAAGACAAAGACGTAGAAAAGCTGAGGCCCTGTCCTTGGAGATCTTATGATGTACACAGTTGGATATTGAAGGCTTACCGTCTTAGCGATGCTTAGGCAAAAGCAGGGGAGCAACTGGCCAACTGGCTCTGTGCTGTCCCAGAGCCCATCTTAGGGACTAAACTAGAGCATAGGAAGTTTGAATAAAGTGGGTCAAGTTCTAGGGTAGATAACTTTTGGAAAGCTATAGAGAATCTGTGTCTATCTATGGCAAGAAGGAGAAAAGGGTCTGGCAGGTAGGAAGTCAGATGGACACAACCACATCCCAGGAGTTGGCTCAGACAGGCATCTGGAATGCAGGAGGCTGATGGCTTTCCAGTCATTTCACAATCCAGCAAAACACAGAGATGGCCCTTTTCATCTCTCAGTGGGCATTATTCTTTCCAAGTACAAGTTTCCTGTCTGCAGCCCTGGTGCAACTTTTTGGGCATGCTCTGGGACAAGGTGGCAGCTGGCGGAAGACTAAGGAAACTCACTGCCGAAGGAGTTCACTGATCAGTCACACAACTTAGGTTTTTTTTTTTTTTTTGAGATATGGTCTTGCTCTGTTGCCCAGGCTGAATGAGGTGCAGTGGTGCAGTCATAGCTCATTGCAGCTCTGAACTCCTGGGCTCAAGTGATTCTCCCACCTCAGCCTCCTGAGTAGCTGGGACCACAGGCACATGTCACCATGCTTTTCTAAATTTTTCTTATTTTTGTAGAGATAGGGTCTCATTATGTTGCCCAAGCTGGTCTCAAACTCCTGGCCTCACGTGATCCTCCCACCTCAGCCTCTCAAAGTGTTAGGATTACAGGCGTGAGCCACTGCATCTGGCCCATGTCAGCTTTTGAAATGTGTGTTGTGCACCTGCCATGTCTGTGAATAAGATGCTTCATGGTCTTTGTTGGGAATAACCTCTAGTTGAATGACAGACATAGACACATCAGCAGATGATTTCCATACAACAGGGCCAATGGTAACTGCAAGAGCTGAAGTCTTCACAGTACCTCAAACACATAAAGAGGGACACTCAGCCCGAGTGCCAGGGCCTGTCAGGAAAGGGTTGCTGGAGAAATAATACTTGAGGGATTATAGGAATTTGCCATCTGTAGGTAAGGGAAAGAAGAGGACATTCAAAGGAGAGAGAGGTGGGTTTTCTATGCATAGGGAAATACTTGGGAAAAAAGAGCAGGGCGTAAAGTGTGCTGGGAGCTACGTGGAGCTCAGTAATGCTAGAACTTAGGACAGAGTGGAGCAAGGGATGATGAAAGACATCCTCATAGGCAGGGTCCTAAGACATCTCCAGTCCATCCATACTGAGCATGGACCATATCTTATGGTGAGTCACTGAGGGATTTTAAGCAAGAGAATGATATTGCCATTTTAGCTCACTCTGGTGGAGAAGAGAACCTGATGAGAGGCAGGGAGATTGGCTGGAAAACAAACTCTTCACGCTCAGTGAAAGGTAATAAGCTTGGATGAAAGTCAATGGTAGGAGAGAAAAGAAATGAACAAATTGGAGAAATATTTAGGTGGTAAAATCTGCGGTGGGTGAAGGAAAGTGAAATACCTAGGATTTCTCCCAGCTCCCTGGTTGGGCTCCGTGGTGTAATTAACATGTAATAAGGGAGTGTGAGCAGATATGGGCCAGGGATAGGAGAGCTGGGAATACAGGGAGTTTTCTCTCTCTTAAAAATAATAACCTCTGGCAGTGTGCGGTGGTTCATGCCTATAATCCCAGCACTTTCGGAGGCTGAGGCAGGAGGATCACTTGAGCCCAGGAGTTTGAGATCAGCCTAGGCAACATAGCAAGATCTTGTTTCTAAAAAAATAAAAATTAAAAAAAATTTAAAAACCTTTTATTATTATAGAAGCAGAATGGGTAGTTTGTAGAATGTAAGAAAAAGAAGAGAAAACAAAAATAAGATAATGAAAAGACCTATCACCCATTGATTATAACTATTACATTCTTAGCATTTATCCTTCCAAATCTCTTTTTCTAGGAGATCATACTGCATGTGTTGGCCTGTTAGTTACTTCTTTAAGTGAGCAATCTCCAACTTTTCCTGTCCATAAGTTTTCTTCTCATCTTTCTCCTCAAAAAAATCCTTTATTCCTGGCTTGTCCAGATAAGGTTCATACCCAGGACCACAAAATGCACCTGTTATATATCATAGACACTATTTCATATAGCCGAGTATTTTTCTTCATATTGTCTCGTTGAAGAGACAGTGCGTATTTGAGCATCTACCATGGCCAGCTGAACGGCAAAATGTCCCACCTTCTGGGTCTATTTGGAACTGCCTAGAAGAAATGTCATTTAGTTTGCTCCTCTTTCGTGGAGGAAGATTTTTCCACAGTTGCTAGAGAAAAGAAAACAAGTAATAAGCATAGAAAATGACAAGTCTACATGAAGTATGAAGACAGCAAGTACAATAAAATTTCAGAAAAAGGGAAATGATATTAGAGCAGGCCCTTAAGTAGCAGGGTAGAATGTGGATCGTTAACCAAGTAGAGATCAATTCCAATGAGATAGCACAATGAATAAAGGCTCAGATAAAAGAGAATATAGAACTATGATCTAATGACTTAGATTAATTCTTTTTATTCAGAGAATGCTGATACTGCTTGCCAAAATTACTGAGTGACAGAAGTAGTTGCTATACTTGTGATGGCTGCTCTTTGCAATGGAAAAATTATTGCAAAGAGCATTTTAAAAGGATATCTTGTTTTAGATTATACCACTGAAGAATACTGATGTTTCCATCAATTTTCCATCTGAAAGAGTTAAAACAAATGAAATTTATTCAGAAGGTGAATTTGATATACAAACATATTTCTATGCGTTAACCTTCTGATTGTGTTTTATTTGGATCACTTAAATATTTGCTCTGGACTATAAGTTCAAGGAGGATATAAATCTTCAGGATATATTGCATATGTGACCATGCTACTGAAAAAATTTTTTTCTGATAAAACCAGAAAGCTTTGAATGAATATTTTCAGTTAGAAGGTAATTTCACGATATAAATGTAGACCCATGCTTCAGAAAATAAATGAAATCAAATGTCTGCTCAAATTTACCTTAGTAATTGATGCATTCTTGTAAGATTTGATCATTTAAATAAGCAGACCTTTCCATCCTGTTAGTTTGGTAACTGAAATTCCCGTTATAATCTTAACGAGATGATTTTTTAGATGCTGTCTTAGAATGTGGAGAGATTTGTGTTTTCCCTTGATCTCCTTCCTAATTTAGTGAGGATCACTTACATTTTAAACCTTGACCTCATCTTTGCTTTTTTCCCCCCTCGTTTCAGGGAACACACCAGTCCTAAAGTAAACCCACTGATTCATCTTAAAATTTTTTTAGTTATCCTACTTTATTTTTAGTTCCCATAATGAACATTCATTTCCAGGTGCTCATCACATAGGCTATTGTATAGTAATAAATTGACTCCTTTTTTCTGGTTTATTTCATCTTTCCCTACATGCTTTACACCAGATAAATTATTCTGAAATGCAAACATCTGCACACCACTGCCTACTTAAACAAAGACACACAGACATGTCCTTCAAAGATTATAAAGCAAAATTCAAAGTCTGTTATTCCTACAAAGAAACTTCTGATTCAGTTTGGCTTGTCTCCTTTTTGTCTTTTGAACATACCCCCAAATTCACTCTCCAATCCTTTCCTCCTGCCATTTTCCTGTCTTGAATCCTCTACTTTTTTGTTTCCTTTTTGAGATGGGGTCTCACTATGTTGCCCAGTCTGGTCTTGAACTCCTGGGCTCAAGTGATCTTCCCACCTTGGCCTCCCAAAGTGCTGAGATCACAGGCGTGAGCCACCGTGCCCAGCCCTCTTCCTTCTCTTACTGTATCTAAGCTTGCGTGTATATTTAAACCTTCATCTCATCTATGGAATTTTTCTTAATGATTTTATGGCAGAGTAATCTCCATCTTCTATGAAACTGCATAATTCACTGTATTTTCTCATCACTCATTTTGATGTTTTATTACTCTTGGCCTTTTAGTACTTATTTTCATGTGTATGTTTTCACAGTCATCCCCCTGAAAATTCCTGGAAAACATGTAACACGCTTTTGTATTCTCTGTGGTACCCCAGGGGTTGGGGAAATTAGTCTAGGCCTCTTCTGTCCCATAGTACACCTCCTGAATCCCTTCATGTTGACCGTAGTGTGTCACTGTGATTGTCAGGCCATCCCCAACACTACACTCCCGGAGGAGAGTCATCAGTGTGGCCCACTGACCTGTTTCCTCTTCTCCGTTGTGCACATAGTTAAGAGTGCATTTTCCTGCCCATCATGATTCCAGGCATGGCCACATGATTTTCTCTGG
Source organism: Theropithecus gelada (assembly GCF_003255815.1). Classification (NCBI taxonomy): domain Eukaryota; kingdom Metazoa; phylum Chordata; class Mammalia; order Primates; family Cercopithecidae; genus Theropithecus; species Theropithecus gelada. Next base: position 27,027,414 of record NC_037677.1, on the reverse strand, counting down.
CCAGTGAAATGTGAACAGATGTATACGCTTCTGGGAAAATGCTTTAAGGGCCAGTTCATGAGTCATCACATCCTCTCTCCTTGTCCTACAGTCTTTTTTTTTTTGAGATGGAGTCTTGCTCTGTTGCCCAGGCTGGAGTACAGTGGTACTATCTTGGCTCAATGCAACCCCCACCTCCTGGGTTCAAGTGATTCTCCTGTCTCAGCCTCCTGAGTAGCTGGGATCATAGGCACATGCCACCACACTTGGCTAATTTTTGTGTTTTTAGAAGAGACGGGATCTCACCACGTTGGCCAGGCTGGTCTCAAACTCCTGACCTCAGGTGATCCGCCCGCCTCGGCCTCCCAAAATGCTGGGATTACCGGCAAGAGCCACTGTGCCTGGCTGTCTTTATGATCATAAAAGCACGTGTTGAGATGGAGCCTCTGGCACCCTGGGATAGAGTGACTTTGTCAGCCACTGAGATTTTGGGGTTGTCACTGTAGCATAATGTTTCTCATGCTGACTGACACAACAAGAAAAAGCAGTCTTGACTGGGGAAGGATGAGAACTTTGCTGGCTGCATTCCAACACTCCAGACCTGTGGCTTCTGTGTGACTTGTACATGGCTGCTGTTTCCCCCTTTGTAATCATCCCAGGTTGCCATACAAAATACCATAAACTGGGTATTTCATAGGCAGAAATTTATTTTCTCACAGATCTGAAGGCTGGAAATCTGAGATGGTCAGTTTCTGATCAGTGCTCTTTTCCTGGCTTGCAGATGGCTGCCTTCTTGCTGTGTCTTCACATGGAAGAGAGAGAGAGAAAGAGAAAGAGAAAGAGAAAATCTTCATTTTCTTTTTGCTTTTTTAAAGACATGGGTTCTCACTATGTTGCCCAGGCTGGACTGAAACTCCTAGGCTCAAGTGATCCTCCTGCCTCAGCCTTCTGAGTAGCTGGGACTACAGGCATGTGCCACTATATCTGATTAGAATCTTCCTCTTCTTAAAAGGACATGGTACTATTGAATTAAGGTCCCAAGCCCTATGACCCTATTTAACCTAATTACTTCCTAGAGGTCCCATCTCCAGATACAGTCACATTGGGGGCTAGATTTTCAGCCTATAAATTTTGGGGAAACAGTTCCGTCTATTAGCATCCCATCTCTGGATCCAAAAGTTATAGAACTTGGCCTTCCAAAAATTATCATCATTTTGATGTTTAAAGATAATATTATTCCCTAACGTATATAGATTAAATGACACTGTTAAGGTCATACAGCTAGTCAGTACTAGAGCTAAGGCTAGGTGTCCTGAAACCGGATAAAAGGTTCTTCCCACTTCAGCAGTCTACTCTTTTTTTTTTTTAATAAATTAATAAATTATATGCAGTCCAATGGTGATCCAGTTAAATTTTCCAGTCTACTCTCCTGCCACACCAAGTGTCAGGAATTGCTTTAGGCCTCCACTTGGATTAATACTTGCTGAAACGCACAGTGTGTCTAAACCCAAGTCTTGATACTTTTCCCAAACCTTCTTCTACCTAGTCTTCTCCATATCAGTAAATAGCAATATCTTGCTTAAGATGCAAGTCTCTCAGCCATTTTTTTGTAACTTTTAAAAAAAGGTTTATTGAGCTATAAAGGGCATATAATAAAATTACAATTAGGTAGTTTTGGCATATGTATGCATAGGTAAAACCATCACCCAGTCAAGACAATGAGAATGTTTATCACACTCAAAATTTCCTCATGTTCTTTTGTAATTCCTCCCTCTTGCCCAGGTCTTCCCTACCCAGGTATATTACTCAGTGTTCAATCAGAAAAACAGAACCAGTAGGAGACATTAAAGGGAATTAATTTGTGTAAATAAGAGGCCAGTTTAAGCAGTCTCAGGAAGGCTCCCTCCACATCTGATACTGGAGCTTAAAGTCCACATGGCAGGTAATCCAAAAGGGAAGTTCACAAGGAGGCTGGAATCCCACAAACAAAAAGAACTGAAACCTATGTTCATTCTTGCTGTCCCTGACCTTAGTGACATGGGTATCCTGCAGAAGCCAGCCTCCTTTATTACAGATGTAAACACACACATCTGGCTCAGCTGCTGCTTCACACCAAAGAAATGATTCAGCAGATCAGCAACCCTTTCTCTCATCCCCCATAATCAAAGACTATCAACTCCCTCCAAAACATAGCCAAACTATGAATCCTTCTCACCTATGAATCTTTCTCACCTATGAATCCTCACTTGCTACTCATGATTGCTGCTCAGAGTGGAAACACGGGTGGGAACACTCCCAATTGCTCCTCATATAGCAGCGATCATGAGTGGCAACTACTTCTATCACTCAGTAATTTTGGTAAGCACCTTTTCCACCTGTTCCCCTCTTGTGCAAGCCACAGTCACCTGTGAATATCAATCCTTACAATGGCCTGGCAGGCCCATGTGCTCTGGCACCCACCACCTCACTGATCTTGTCTCTTCAGCCTCCACCTTTTCTGCTGCACTCTTGTCGCCTCAGCTCCCTGCATGCCTCCCAACACAGCAGGCATGCTGCTGCCTCAGGACCTTTGCTTATGCTTCCCTCTTCCCTGGAGTATCTTCCTCCAACATCAGTACACTCTGCATTCTCACCTTTCTCAGGTCTTTGCTCACTCACACTGGCTTTTCAGTAGGATGTTCCTTGATCACTCTGCTTTCTACATTTTCCTCTTCCTCTTTTCCTGCTTTGTCTTTCTTTAGAGTATTTCTCACCACCTGATGCACAGTCTCTTTGATTTTTTTATTTTGTTGTTGTCTGTCTCCATCTCTAGGTTGTGAGCTGCATGAGGACAGGGATTCCTTTTCTCTTTTGTTCTGTGCTGTACACCCCGCACCTGGAACAGCGCCTGGCAACTAGTAGCCAATCTGCACAGCCTCCTGCAAGCTCATTCCACTCTGGCTTTCCTGGAAGTCAGAACTAGCTCTTTGGTCACGTTGGTTTTTGGGGGTGATCCTCAACTCACCTGACATTGCCAGACATGGATAAGAACCATCATGACACAGCATAGTAAAACTTGGACTCCGAGGTTGGAAAGTTTATTAAGTTCTGAGCTTGGGTGTATCAGAAAGGTTGTAAGATTTCTATTTTGTTTGTGCTAAACTCCCCTCTATCAAATGGCTAGCACAATGAAAACAGATCTCTACTAGACATATGATATATGTCTCAGCCTCAAAAGCTCCTACTTTATCTCTTGTATCTCCAAAGCATAAGAGATTTATTTGCTACTTTTGGTGAGACATGTCTGATACTGTTTATTTCTGAAACAAACATTTATTAAATATCAACCACAAAGTTGACCAAAAAATCTAGACTGTCAAACCTGGCCATTTCAACAATAATGAAATTAGGTGCAAGAAGGGGAAAAATGAGACAAAGAAGACAGAATATTTATTAAGTAATTGGTATGGTTGTTTAATACAAGGGCTTCTCCAGGAATCAAAATAAAATCCAAACTCTGACTATAGCCCATATGTAGGGAACCTCTGGATCTCCCTCCCTGGCTTTGCTCAACCCATCTCCCATGCTGCTCCCCACACCTCTGCCTCAGCCATTCTGGCACTGTCTGCAGCCCTCCAACACAGCAAGCATGTTTCCATACCAGGAACTTTGCATTTACTGTTTCATCTGCTTGGTGCATTCTCTCTGCAGATCTTCATGTGAATACTTCCTTTCATGATTATCAGGTCTCATCTCTAACATTACCTCTTCAAGACGCCTTCCCAGACCAACTTAGCAACAGGCATCCCTACCCCCACCACAATCATATCTACCCAAGGATCCTGTTTCTTCACAGGACTTAGCACTAGCTGAAATCAGTTTGTACGTGTTTATTATTGGTCTCCCCCACTAGAATCCTGCTCCATGAGGGCGAGAGACATATCTGCCTTGTTGTTCTTTGACTCCAGGGTGGTGGGTAGTCCATAAATGTCTGTGGAATTAATGAATCGAGGCTCCAGGAGGAATAAAGTAAAATAATAAGAATTATTTGATCAATGTACCTATAAATTTTTAAATACTGAACCTAAAATCTAAATATTTTAAAATTAAAAATATTATCCATCATAAGTGTCATCTTCGATTTTTTTAAAAACTCACATTTCCTTATAGGTGTCATCTATAAACCTTCAACTTTCTTTATCCATCTTTAACAGTCTTCAAACTATTTGTAACTTTAAAGATATATGTCTTTAAGCTAATTTGTTTTGTCTTGGTGGCTTTAAGTTAATATGTCTTTAAGCAACGGATATAGTTGCTTATACAACCATCCCCTTCATCCTTGACTGGCTTGTTTTAATTAAGAGTATCATATACAAAGCAGAATACTGGTGCTTTCTCCTAACCAGTGTTCCCCTTTCCCTTTCCATAGGGTCAAAATGCAGTCACTTCCAGCTCAACCTGTAGAGGTAACACCTGATGGCCCCAAGGGCTGGCTCTAGCTTTGCCAGGAAATACACAGAGTAAGAGTCTGTTAGATTCCAACACTCTGTTACTTTAATTTGGCTTCTGGAATTTTGGATTTTTTTTTTTTTTTTTTTTTGCCTGAACTTATTTTGACTCTCCCCTGATAACTGTGCACACAAAGTAGGTAGATGCCACCTGCCTTTCTTCATGAACTTCTCTGTGATTTGACTTCAATAAGTGCTTAGCTTTCATTCGTGCATTCCAGCATTTGTTCATCTGTTCATTGATGTTTAACTAATTGATTCATTTAAGAGCCATGACTCTAGGTTGGGTTCTCTATTGGACATGCAGATACATGAATGAGTAAGGGGTAATCCTGTCCATGAGAACTTTGCAGGCTTCCCTGTCTTGCACAAATAGACAACAAAAGAGTTTAATTCACATTTTGGACAATATACAGAACTTATGATTCAAACTAAATGAAGTCAAATGAAGAACCACAACTACTCAGTATCAATTAATGCTCATAGAAAAAGTTTGCTAAGGTTTTTTGAGACATCCTTGGTCACTAAGCGAAGCTAACATTAGGAAATAATGACAAAGGTCATGAGATAAGATTGTAGAGAGTATTTGTTGCTATTTTTTTAAACCTACTTTGGCCTTTTATTCTAGGCTTGGAAAGTCTATTAGTAAAAGAAAAATGTAGAGGATGAACAGGAAGGAATTACATTAACTTTGCCTTAATAGCTGCTCTGTCTTATTTGGGTTGATGGTGTAAAAATATTTAGAGGACAGGAGATGGAGTGAGAGGGATAGTGGGAAAACAGGTCATTGAATCATGGTATCTCTGAGTATTACATGGAAGTCAAGTTAGAATATGGAGTAAGACCTCTGTCTAAGGCAGTAGTTCATAACCTTGGCTTCACATCAGACTCACTTGAAAAGGTTTAGTAGAGAATATTTCTGGATCTCATACCAAAATTCTAATGTAATTGGCCAAAGGGTCTGTGTGGGAATCTGGAGTTTTAAAAGCTCCCCCGGTGATTCAAATGTGCAGCCAAGTTTGAGAATCACTGGACTATTATTGTCCAATGAAAAGCATTTCCCAGATGAAGGGAAAGCCAGCCATTTAGGGAATCATTTCAGGAAACCAGGAGACAAAATAAGTACCAAAAGGGCCAAATGTAGGCTTCTCTGGGAGAAATGAAAAACGTAACTTCTAAAAGATTAGTTGAGATCCAAATCGTAAAAGATATCCACTAACTAAGGAAGAAAGAAACTACATAGCCAGTAGTTAGAAATAAATAAGAAAAAGGAAAGTGTTTGTTAATAAGCATCAGTAGATAGTGATGTGGATTGGGGAAACCTGCAAACTCTTATCAAGGTGCTACATTCATACTCAAATTTTTTTTTTTTTTTTTTTAATGAAACGGAGTCTCGGTCTGTCACCAGGCTGGAGTGCAGTGGCACGATCTCGGCTCACTGCAACCTCTGCCTCCCGGGTTCAAGCGATTCTCCTGCCTCAGCCTCCCGAGTAGCTGGGACTACAGGTGCCTGCCACCATGCCCAGCTAATTTTTGTATTTTTAGTAGAGATGGGGTTTCACCATGGTGGCCAGGATGATCTCAAACTCTTGACTTCATGATCCACCCGCCTCAGCCTCCCAAAGTGCTGGGATTACAGGTGGGAGCCACTGCGCCTGGCCTAATTTTTTGTTGTTGTTTTTGAGACAGTCTCACTCTGTCACCCAGGCTGTCATGCAGTGGCATGGACACAGCTCATTGCAGCCTTGACCTCCTGGGCTCAAGTGATCCTCCAGCTTCAGTCCCCCAAGTAGTTGGGACCACAGGTGTGAGCCACCACACCTGACTAATTTTTTTTTTTTTTTCATAGAGACAGGGTCTCACCATGTTGCCCAGGGTGATTTCAAACTCCTGGCCTCAAGCGATCCTTCCACTTCAGCCTCCCAGAGAGCTGGGATCACAGATATGAGCCACCACCCCTGGCCAAAATGCTTGATATTAATTAATGAAAGAGTTATATTAGTGGTTCTCAAAATAGTTCATGTGGTTTAGTTTCTAGAAGTCATGAGTCTCTTCATGGAATACCATGAAATATTGATTTAGTAAACATGTGGAAACTAAATATATCCTTTTGTGTTGAATAAAACATGATCTCTTGTAGACAAAAAGGTCTATGCACAATTTATAGCGAGAGTCAAAGCTTTGAGAAAAAAATACCCATGTAAAAACCAACAAAGAAAACACTGTTATTAACCTAAATTTCTCTTTGAGTTGTGAAAAATTCATCATTATACGATTTGTAAAGAGCAGGATATCTTAGTTCTGTGCACAAAAATCACTATTCTTTGAGAGGCTAGTTTGGGAATGACTTCCTTTTATCAGTGAACAAAATATATTAAAAAGTGCTGCACTCTTGCCTTTCTCATGATCCACACAGGAAGAGAACCTAAATCCTGAGTTTGTATACCACAAACAGGCTGAAAAAACACAGGTAACTGTGGGATTTATCTTGTAGCCCCAAACATTTCAAGCAATAGAGAATGTTAAATGGGGATTTCACAAACAAACAAGCAAACAAATGAAAGGAAACACTTCCGTTAAATGACGCTCTTTAAAACTGACTAATAACGAAATACTCATTTCAGATGAAGGCTCTATTATAAAAAGGCTTATATCCCATGATGTATTTGTTGTGCCAGTGCTATAGGTAAAAGCCTTTGGTTTTATGGGAATTCATTTCCTATTATTTCTTTTAAAACAAAATATGTGCTCTTGTTTAAAAGGCCAATCATTTTAGTTTTCTATCATCTGAGTTAAAATCTCTTGGGACTTCCCCCACACCCCCAAATCTAAAATTTCCCAAGAAATTAAACTGAAGTTAAAAAAAAACACACACACACACACACAAAAAAAACCCAACAACCTTGCAGGTCAGACATATGGAAAAATGTTAAGATACCTTATTAAAATTTACCAAGAAAAAAATGCTACTGGGATTTTTAAAATGTGACAAATAGATACTTTACTGCATAAATGACTACAATAACATCTATTTCTATCTTCAAAAAAACGTGACTTTTCTTCTATAAAAAAGCCCACTTCCATTAGCAAAGTAAAATTCTTCTAACCTTAAACTTTGAAGTGGGCTAATCTTAAATCTGATTGAAGGAAAAAAATTTGATACATCATAGCTTTGTCTCCTTGTCTATTTTACATTACATTACATTATGTATTACATTACATAAGTTACATTAATAATTTATTCATCTAGCAACGTAAGAGAATGTGTTCTAGGGGAATTTTCCAGATAGCTCAAACTTGCCATTATGCATCCAGCTATAAAAATCAAATCAAATCAAAACAAAACAAGAAGTTTCTAAAAATGATTATATCTTGAATGTAAAGGGGCATACAATTTAATCTTTCCTCAATGTCTTAGGGTCCTCATTATGAATGTCAGGTAAGGTGAAAGACTGAAATAAAATGATAGCCCCAGAGACCAAGGAGGTGTGAAAAACTATTTCATGACACAAAATGGCCCTAGACTATTCTGTCTTGATACCTGAGTTCTTCTCTTCTTTTTCTCATAAGGTTTTATTTCTAAAGTTACCCCAACCTTTCCTTTGTAAAAGGGTTCCAGAGTTCATCTTTACCATTGCTTACTTCTGGGTTCTCATTTAGATTCTATGTCCTTCGTAGTTCTATTTGTGATATACTGGGAAGAGGAGATTTTATGGTCCTTTCTCCTTCTCCGGATCTCTCCTGTTTGAAGAAATAAGTTTACCGACGCTTTATAGAAATGGGTATTTAAATAAACTCAGTGATTTTTGAAGGAAGTGGGGAGATGGTGGGCAAATATATCTTGTAGAATTCACATTGTGTGGAACCTGCTGTTAGCATCTCAGCAAACTCAACAAGAACTGAGTCAGTGAATAGACCTTCAAATGTGGAACTACTCTAGAGCCTGAGACCCATTTATAACTGTCTTTCTTATCTGGTTTCAAATCCCTTCCCTAAGAATCTACTCTAAGTTAGATATTCAAGGCAGGGTAGTGACTTCATAAGCAGAGAGGTAGAGGCAGTACAAGGGAACGTCACTATCCTTCAAAAGACAACCCGTCATCTCAAGGTCCTTGCTGGCAGGGGAGGTGCCACTGAGGAGGAGCAGTTGACCCAGAATTCTTCATTCTGAGTTTCTCTTCCTAGGGCTCCATGTGTTGATCTTGGGGAGACACGGTTCCTCTCTGACTCTGGCCCAAGCCTCGGTACAGCCCAGGGACTTGATATCCACAGCACAGTTGAGTCATTGCAGGGTCTTGCAAAAGATTTGATAATAGATGTGACACCTTTCTGTCCACTCGTCTCACTTGACTTGGAACTTCTCGAAGGCAAACACTGTCTGTATCTCAAGCACATAATGATCAATGGTCCTTCCTCATCAAATGTTTGTTAAGGACATAGCTGCAGTGGATTCTTTCGGGAATTTCTTCTTGTTTGTTCAATTTAGCACTGAATACAGATATTGACACAAGCTGAGGCTACCTAGAATTACTGTTAATCTGATAAATCTAGCTTTAGTGCATCAATTTTTATTGTTTGTTTTTTTCTAGAGACAGGGTATTGCTCTATCACCCAGGCTGGAGTGCAGTGGCATGATCATAACTCATTGCAACCTCGACCTCCTGGGCTCAAGAGATCCTCCCACCTCAACCTCTCAATGTGCTGGGATTACAGGAATGAGCCATTGTGCCCTGCCCAACATTGCTTTTAAAATGGCAGATTAAAAGAAGAAAATCTTTGATGTTCATGAGATGGAAAGCGATAAGGGTCAGAATATATATCTCAAAGTATACACTTTTACCTCAAATTAACTTGTGTTTTAAACACAACAGAGATGATACTGAAGTGTAGATGCTTATATTATAGATGCTTAATATTTTTTAATTAATAAATCAAAATGAGGAGGAGCTTGAAGGATCTTTGCTTCACTTAATTCTAATGATTGTTCTATAATAGCAAGTTTCACACCGTAACCATCAGAGTTAAATCTCATTAGGTGGGAGGACAAGCAGATACCATTGTTACCTTTAGAGAAGTTACCGCTTGATTAAACTTTTTAGCTGAATGATGAATTTTTAACGTTTTTCCCTATAGTTAGCCCCAATTCACTCCAGTTTAGAATGAGATTTTAATCTAACATTAGAAAAGGGAGGTTTAAATTCCATTTGGACACACAGAAAGTGCTTGGATAGACTTGTAGGGGGGAAAACGTGGTTTTAGTTGTTTGCCGCAAACTATTGAGATGTTTAAACAGATGGTGATCACAGTCACATGTCCTGGTGAAATGGAATTTCCTTTTCATAAATTCCTTGCAGCTTCCTCCTGATTATAATAGGCTCATGACTTGGATTATCAGATTTTTATATACTTCCACATCTGCAATGATATGGACGCTGCCCCAGCACTGGCCTCAGACAGGTTTAAAGCCATTTTGCAAATTCCTTGAAGGCTAGCTAACACAACTCGATCCCAACCCCCAACCCCCTGAAACCTTTTGACCTGTAATGGTTTCTCCTCTTTCTGCTGGCTTTTCTGCAGATACTCTGTTACATACAGCACTGGGACAACGCCAATACAAATTTCACTTAAAAAAATAAATTTAACTATGCCTAGTTATTTATAATTTTTAACAAAATTTTTTTCCCTTCTTCCCTTTCACCTTCTCTTTAAAGATGTTTCCCTGATGCCCTTTCTGATTTCATTAGGTTTTTTTTTTTTTTTAAACAGAGTCTTGCTCTGTCGCACAGGCTAGAGTGCAGTGGTATGATCTCGGCTCACTGCAACCTCCACCTCCCAGGTTCAAATGATTCTCATGCCTTAGCCTCTCCTGTAGCTGGGATTATAGGCGCCCACCACCATGTCCGGCTAATTTTTGTATTTTTAGTAGAGACTGAATTTCACCGTGTTGGCCAGACTGGTCTCGAACTCCTGGCCTCAAGTGATCCACCTGCCCTGGACTCCCAAAGTGCTGGGATTACAGGTGTGAGCCACCGTGCCCAGCTGCATTACTTCTTTATCTTCCCCATGACCTAGCTTTTGAGTAACAAGTTCCTACTATTGAGTATTATGTTTTTCAAAGAAGAGAGTCTGAGAGTTCAATATAAAATAGTTCTAGCTCTCATTCTGCATATATTTAGATAAATAGAAACTAAGTTCTATAAATACATAAGGTGGTAGATAGGGTTATTTAGTCCTTTAATAGTTCTAAATAACAGTTCATGCTAGGTGCGGTGGCTCACGCCTATAATCCCAGCACTTTGGAAGGCTGAGGAGAAAAGATCCTTTGAGGTTAGGAGCTCGAGACCAGCCTGGACAACATGGTGAGAGTCATCGCTATAAAAATAAAGTACCATAGTGTCTTAATTTTAAAAAGAAACAAAAACAGTTTATTTCTCCCGTAAATGCAAGGTTGTTACATTTGTGTACTTAGAAAGTTTGTGAAATATTCCTTAAGTGTAAGGAGAATGTAAAATTTGGAAGTTTATTGTGGAACCAGCTTTTTGTGATTTTACCATAGATGGAAAAGCCATTCATGTACCAGCTTTCCTGTTGTGGTGTCTTTTTATAAGCCAGGCACTTTCCTAGGCACTTTGCATACATTATTTCATTTATTAATCATAACAGTCCTACAGAGAAGGCGCTATTGTTACCCACATTTCAATAGGTTAAGTAACTTACTTAAGATCTGAATGGAGTGGACAGCTAGAAAGCTCCAGGCACAGGACTCCATTCAGATCTGAGTGAAGCCACAGCTTGTACTTTGTCCCATTGGGCCCCATTGCTCATGTGCTGTGAGCTGACTCATTTCTCTTCTCATTGTGTCTCAAATGCCTGAAATATTACTAACTAAGATTTATTATTTTATGTTAAGACATAGTCCCTAGTTAAAATACCAATCCTTTAGGTGGGTTAACAGGTTAAGCTGTCTTAATCATTAATAACATTTAGTGTGAGCTAATGCATTAGATTCTTCCTACTGTGATTAACTTCAGCTAAAAATAGCAGGGAACTAGTAAAAGACAAACCAGTCTCCACTAGGTGAAGATAGGTGTGTCCTTCTTTTGGCTTATGGGGATTGGTGATTTCATATCAACAGGAATTTTATATTTTACTAGTTATTGGACTAGGTGCCATTTTTACGATATGATTTCATATGTAGCCTCTCGGAATAATTGAATTAAATACTTTGAAGTGTGTGAAGCCAGTGAACAAATCTTTATTTGAAGACTAACATTCAGCTTTGGTGTTCAGCTTTGTAGAAAACCAAACAAAACCTTCTTTATTTTTAGCTTAGGTCTCCCAAAAGTGGGATTTAAAAGGTAACCCAGCTTGTTACGAGAAACTGATCATGGCGTTGGCTCATGTTGCAATTTCCAATGTTTTAAATTGGGATTCATGGCTCCTTCTTTTAGGGCAGCATTTCAGTTGTATCTGCGTAGCTTTCCCTAGAAAATCTGAGGCCGAGGCGGGCGGATCACGAGGTCAGGAGATCGAGACCATCCTGGCTAACATGGTGAAACCCCGTCTCTACTAAAAATAGCCAGGTGTGGTGGCTGGCGCCTGGAGTCCCAGCTACTCAGGAGGCTGAGGCAGGAGAATGGTGTGAACTCGGGAGGCAGAGCTAAAGTGAGCCAAGATCGTGCCACTGCACTTCAGCCTGGGCAACAGAGCCAGACTCCGTCTCAAAAAAAAAAAAAAGAAGAAAATCTGCTTACTTGAAGCCTAGGAGATTTTACATATTATTTTTAAATGGCATTTTAAGGTGCTCCGACAGTTTTGTTAGAAGGTAGAAACATTAAGTGAAGGATGGAAATGAAAGTGAACTAAGTGAACAATCAGCAATGTTTCATTTCCTTGCCAAGCAATGGAGACAGATGACCTCCAGCTCACAGTTCTCACAATTCCCCCTCAGGCCACGTCTGTGCCACTTGTCACCTCCTGCACCGCTTTGAACATGTGCTGCCCTTGGCCACGGGTACGGGCAAGTGAGGAAAGATGGGAGACTCACAGCGCCGCTCCCTACCTGGCTCCAGGTGTGTTAAGATTGTTTCTACTTAAGAACCATGGCAACAGTTTGTGTTATCTGGATCAATGTAATTCCCTTGTTATAATTAAACAAAAAAACTTAAACAAAATGAAATTCAAGGAATCTGGCCAACAAGCTGAATGTTTCTGAGAGGTATTATTAACTGGTCTGACCACTTCAGGCACTAAAATCCTGGCTGAAACATTCAGTCATGGTACACCCAGGCCAGATTGTTTTTGACAACAATGCCTGAAAGGGTTTCATTTTACCTGGGACATTGGAAGGCAACAAAAGAACAAATTGAAATGGACAGAACCCAAACAGCTCAGTGTCATTGAACATTAGAATTGTACAACTCATACCTCTGGTTCTGATTCTGGGCTTACCGGTGTTCTCACAAATTGGTTTTCCACATTGTTCACATATGGGGTCGGGGCTGGAAATGTTGCTATCATTCATGATAAATGAACCAGTTGGCCTGCTGGTTTACTAACTTCATCTCTTGGGAACTTGGTGGTCTGAGTCCCTGAGCCCAGTCAACCCCGGAGAGTGACAGGAATGCATTTGCAAGTGTACGACTTGGGCTGTATCCTGGACGATGGTGAATTAGAACTAGTGTCACTTGGGTGATCAATCAGTTGTCCTTCCCCCAGAAGACTACCCAGAGGTGACTGCTCACTTCCATTTAAAACTTTTATACTAAGGTCTTAGATCTCAGAACAATAATAGTGTGTCCTCACTGATTCATCCCAGCAAGAACATGTGATTCAGTCAGCTGTTTGGGTAAGAAGAAAACTGTCCCATGCAAATTCTCTGCAAAGGTATAGTAAAAGGAAAAGAGAAAAAATGTTTTGAACCAAATTATACTGCATGACTGGCATAATTGTCTCAAGCAGACACAACCCGAATCGCTGAGTCTGAATATTATTCCATTTATAAAATGAAGAGGATACTAATTACCTAAACTAGTCATTATATCCAAAATTATTTTACGCAATGTTGTGAATAAGCCCAGGAAGAAAAGCACCACATGAAAACAAGGTAAGAAAGCACAATTCCACAGATGCGAACGATCGTTTTGGGAACACGTATAATCTATTCATGATCTCTGCCAGGTGCTTTTGCCTGTCATTTCCCTTCATCCTGAGAACGACTCAGCGAAGTGGATATTACCCACATTTCACCAATGAATAATTACTTTCTCCAATTGTGTCCTGTTGCAAAAGAAAAATAGATTCTTATTGCACTGATGCAAACAACTATATTGCCATAAGAATACTCACAGATAGTTTCGAAATTCTAGAGGAACCAGACAGAGAGAGACAAACATGCTTCCAATTTTGTTCATAGGAGTATATTTTACTCAATTATTAAAGGTTGTAAATAGTTCAAAATAAGTTTCCTTGACTGAAAAAACATGGATTAGCAATATTTCAACCAAAAGTCAAAAATGTTACTTCAGTGTCCCGAGTTCAGTCCATTTAGTTAACTCTTGTTTTGCTTCATATTGGTGAGCATTTCAGCTCTTCATGAGCTGAAATGTACAGGTACATTTTCCTGTATTCCAATGTTACAATATCCAAAGTTATCATAAACCTGCATTTGACAGCACCTGTCAAAGTCTTACAGCTTACTATAAACCATCTTTTAAAAAGGATTAAAACAAGACAACAACTGTCTGTGAATAGCAATATGTCCAGGGTAGTTACAGTCAGAAACACAAATGACAAAGAGGTTTGGTTATCTCCGTGGTTTACAATAACTTAACATAACCTTAATAATAATTGATAGCATGTACTCAGACATCAGAATTTTAGAAATCCCATATAATTTTGCAACATATGTTAGCATTATTCACCAAGATACAGCCTAAAGAAGATTGAGCATCATTTTGGCAATCCCATGTATCTAAACACATCAAATAATCCTGTTTATCTCTCTTTTCTGGACACTTCAGAGGCCCTCTGAAGTATTCAAAAACCCAGGTGCCAGGGAAGATAATTTTGAAACTGAAGTTTAATTTTGGGAAGGCTGTTAAATGTTTGAGGTTTAAAACACTTGATATTATGAAATACAATTCCAGATTACTATAAGTTACGTATTTTGTCAAAATGATGACTCAAATTTTAAAGAAGCAAAAAAAGCCTTTTATAAACCCTTTACAAATTTTGCCAAAGAGCAGATTAACGCCTTAGGAAAACCTTGTGCTTTTATTTCAATGCTTAATTTACAGAAAAACCATGTAACACCTTTTTTGAATGTAGTCAATATGTTCACACAGAGAACCTCTTCTGCAAGATAATTTTTACAGTTCTTCCACCTTCAAAGCACCTGAAGTTTCTTTGAACCTTCAGCTTTTTCCTAATTTAACTCAAAACCATCCTTTAACCCTAGGCAAAAGTTTACATTTCCATGCTTTCTTGTAACCTTTTACTAAAAAACACATTTTACTGTTCTTACACACCTTGCATGTAAATCTATTTCTACTAGTTTCAATTAAATCCTAGCAATTTTTAACTTTAAGACAAAATTTAGTAAGTTGCTTTGTGTGCTAACTGCAGCCAAGGTTTGCCTTCTTAGTTAAGGCTGTGGTTACTTCCATGTGTCCCCAAGCCTTACCAATTGTGAAGCCAGCAAGTCAAATTGTTCTCAAAACCGAGAAAGCAGTTTGTAACCTCAAAACACTTAGCAAACCTTTCATCTCACCTGCATTTTTACCAATAGTCTTTAGGGGCGTTTATATTTCTTAAAGATTAAAGTTACGGGAACTGAAAGGTACCACAGATTTTTATCTTCCCTTTAAAAGATATTAGATGCAAGTGCCTATCTTTCTTTAGGCCAAAGTAACTAGAGCTCTTTTTACAGACATCACACACAGTACACACACAGACAGGAAGACTAGCAGTCACTGGGTGGGGCCCTTTAGGAGACAAGGCTAGGGCGGGGTGTGGTGGCTCACGCCTGTAATCCCAGCACTTTGGGAGGCCGAGGCCGGTGGATCATGAGGTCAGGAGATCCAGATCACCCTGGCTAACACGGTGTGAAACCCCGTCTCTACTAAAAAATACAAAAAATTAGCCGGGCATGGTGGTGGACGCCTGTATTCCCAGCTACTCGGGAGGCTGAGGCAGGAGAATGGGGTGAACCCGGGAGGCGGAGCTTGCAGTGAGCCGAGATTGTGCCACTGCACTCCAGCCTGGGCGACAGAGCGAGACTCTGTCTCAAAAAAAAAAAAAAAGAAAAAAAAGAAAAAAAAAAGGAGACAGGGCTAGGAAAATTTGCAGACATCGAATCTGAGAGGGGCATCCCCTCAGGCAGGAGTACTAAACAAAGCCTTCCCAAGCGGTTACCAGCCATGTCCTCAGGATGGAAAACAAGATGGAGGCTTGATTTCACAACCCAAACTGCAGAGAATACAGTGATAGTTGCGGGTGGTGGTGGTGGGCGTCTAGCTCAGTACAGTATCTTCTAAAAGAAAAAAAAATCTTTTAAAAGTTACCTTGTGGGCCAGGCACAGTGGCTGACGCCTGTAATCCCAGCACTTTGGGAGGCCAAGGCAGGCGGATCATCTGAGGCCAGGAGTTCGAGACCAGCCTAACATGGTGAAACCCCGTCTCTACTAAAAATACAAAAATTAGCCGGGCAGAGTAGTAGGTGCCTGCAATGCCAGCTACTCGGGAGGCTGAGGCAGAATCGCTTGAACCTGGGAGGCGGAGGTTGCAGTGAGCTGAGATCGCGCCATTGCACTCCAGCCTGGGTGACAGAGCGAGACGTCTCAAAAAAGAAAAAAAAAGGAAAGAAAAGAAAAGAAGTTAATTTGCTGATGGGGTAGAGAAGGGGAAAGCAAGGAAACAGTTTAAAAGTACCTGAGGAAGAACATCTTATTCTTATGCTAGTGGTTCCTCCCCCAGGGAAACAAGTTTAAGCTTAATTACTGTCCACCTGATAGAGTTAAACCCCTTGGCCAGGGAAGGGGAAGGCTGGGGGAGCCTTGAGGGGCTGGGAACCGGCCAGCGGGCTGTGCAGGACCCTTGGGCCATGCATCCCAGCACAAGGAGGGATGGGAGAGCAGAAGGAGCTGCTGCTCACTGGTGGGTCCCGAAAAATAAAGAAAAGGCCACGAAAAGGTCTGAAAAGGCCCGGGAGTTATGAGGAGTAGGGGCATGGTTTCCCCTACCCTCAGAAGCCCGAGGATGAAAAGGCTTAGAAACAACAGTAAGAGGTTTTGAGTCCCCATTTTACTCACTGCTTCTCGACCCCATGTTGCACACCCTAAATGCTGTAGGGCTTTCAGTGGGCAAGCTGGTTGGAGTTTCTCCAGGGATCCCCCACACCTGGCTTAATTGTTGATGATTTAGTAACTCAAATAAGGTCAGAAGTAGAAAATGGCAGAACCAAATTTTAAACCCACATCCTCTGCCTTCAGGTCTGGATTACACTTGCTTGTATAACATGCTGCTTTCCTATTTTTATTTTTGGAGACACGAGTAAAGTTTGAAAATAAGATATCTAAGAAACCACTAATTAGACATTCTTAAATGAGGATCATTCTGTGGCTTCCCCCCTCCTTCCTCTCTTTGGACTTTTATAAAATGTCAGAATCATCAGACATAGATACTTCCATAGCTTGTTAAATTAAGACGGTAGATGTTTTACTTTGAAAGGAAAATATACTCCTCAGCAAATAAGACTTGATTTGCTCTTGGCTACCATTTCGAACCAACAATCAACTTTTGATTTTGGTCTTCCTGTTGTGCTCAAAGTCCACTGCTGGCTGATTAGATTGATTTAATGTATTTCAATTCAGGAAATATTTATTGGGCAACTACTGTGTGACAGATACTCCTTGAAGGAGCTTACAGGCTAGGCATGATTTGCAAGTAAGTTGGCAGCTACAATGTAGTGTAATAAATCCCACTAAACTCCAGTGCTGTCGAGGTGAAAGCAAAGAAATAACAGCATGGCTTTGTGAAGATTTACTGGCCATTCCCATTGCTGGTAAACTCTTGAACCAGGAAAAACCACTCCAGTGGGTAAAACAGGTGTTTTATCTCCAGGTGTTGGCATTATTTTTTTTCCCTATATAATTACATATACTTTTTGGATTTTCTAAAGGAAGCTTATATTACTCTGACAATCTGAACAAAATGATAAAGTAACTAGAAAAAAGCAAAACAAACTGGAACACAGTAACCCCTGTCTCTGCCACATCATTATTACTTCAGAATAACTTTGCCCTGTCCCTTTTCACAGAGTCACATTGTACCAAACAAGTTATTTGGGTGAATGGGAGCAGAGCAAGTGTAACAATAGGTTAGAACCCAGCAGGAAAAGAATGAGGGGCCCAAACTCAACCTGTGATTATTTTTCTTGTTTTACTGTTGAGAGATAGGTATAGAAAATTGAGGCCTGATTATGATTGGGTCTACAGAATGAGAATTACCTCAACAATTGAATTCAATGAAGATTGGAGAGTTGATTTCTTTCTTTCTTTCTTTTTTTTCTTTTTAAGACGAAGGCTCCCTTTGTTGCCTGGGCTGGAGTGTAGTGGTGTGATCCTGGCTTACTGTAACCCCCACCTCCCAGGATCAAGCAATTCTCCTGCCTCAGCCTCCCAAGTAGTTGGGATTACAGACACATGCTACCATGCCTGATTAATTTTTTTTTTTTTTGTATTCTTAATAGAGACAGGGTTTATCATTTTGGCCAGGCTGGTGTCAGACTCCTGACCTCAAGTGATCCGCCCTCCTTAGCTTCCCAAAGTGCTGGAATTACACCCGTGAGCCACTGTGCCTGGCCTGGAGAGGTGATTTCTTGGCAGTCAACCAAGTAAGATATGGATGATTCAGTGACTGTGATGATTGATGTGAATTCTGTATCATCAGGTTTGGTCTTCCCCAACCCCCAGGATATCTCTTTTTCCCATAACATTTCCCAGTTCATGCATTTTAATCAGTTGCGTAACTGAACGAGAAAAAAGGTCAAATCCAACTTCCATCCTCTTGATGATGGGCTAAGAGATAGGATGAAGCCAGTGTGAAGCAAAGTGGTGTTTGAACTGCTCACAAGCTAAAAGGGGTTTCAGAACAGACCAGTCAGTCTCCTCAGGGACTGAGGAATCTTGGTCTTCCTGGAAGTCTTGATACACAAACTATAAATGCACAGTTTACAACAAGAGTAAATAAACACAGGCTTTAGCAGTGGAGATTGCAGGCTTTTGGGGGAAAGGGCCTACTTGGTTTGATTCTAATTTTCTGAAAAGTGTCACCTTTGTCTCAAGCATGGTCAAAATAGCCTGTAATAATTTGTGGCATTGTGCTTATGTGGTCTATTTTTGCATTTCCCCGGGAGAAGCTGTAAAGGATGTGTTTATACTGGTGAGCTCCCTGCTTTGCCTGTGGCTATTACTATTGGATAAATCCTCTTGCCTCTGTAGAAACAATGGATAAGTATTATAGTGCACTATTGCTGAAAGGACAATATCATGACTGTTTCAAAAAGGGCCTTTGCTTTTAGGATGCAGATGAATTGTGATAGTCGAGGCAGAAAGAGCCCTTACTTTTGTGTGCTCTGTCTCTGGGAAAATGACATGCTGAAAAACACAATAAATACATTCTAATAGTTTTAGTGTTCTATATGAAAACGGAAGCTTTGCTGACTTTTTAAATGGAAAAACAAAACGTATTACACACTACAATTGATAGCATCTGGTTAATATTTTCTGTTTACTCTTTACTCACACACACAAACACACACACGTCGTCTCTATCCATAAAAAATAAATAGTTAAGGCCAAGAAATAAGGTATTTTTAAAGGAAGTTGAGCCAATGTTTGTGTATGTACCATGAACATATCTATATTTTAATGTAAATTTGTCCTGAACTTTGACTGGTTCAATGGTATATTGGAAGCAGCATAGCTTTTCCTTTTCTTCTTCTTCTTCTTTTTTTTTTTTTTTTAACTTTTTTCTACTGGAAGATTTTATTGTAGCAAAAGACAAAGGGACAAAATGGATAGTATCTTGATTGTCCTGTGAGGCAAAATGAAAGTTTCCGGGCAATGAGGTTGATGCATTGTTAAGCACATGTGATTGAAAGAGAGGTCTTGAGAATGTTCTCTGGCAGTTAGGGCACAGGATAACACACTCACATGTTAGATTAATTCTCTAAGCTTTGATATTTCATAAAGGGGGATTTATTACAATATAAGCCTGGTTTCGTTTCTATGAAGTTTATGAATTTCCTATGAGGCACAAAACAAGAGAGTCTGAAAGCTGTATCATGAACAAATCCTAGCACTTGGCCAGTAGAGAAAAGGCACAGATGTGAAGGGCAGGAATGGGAGGGGGGGATTAAAATAACAGATATCTGCTACAAAGCAGGCTCTATCTGCTGTCAGCACTGTAGTACCGTATTTGGGGATAAAAATAATACATGTGTGCTTATATTACTGTTTCTTAATATCAAAACCTAGCAGTGGTGGAGTCTGCAGATTATGGTTTCTTAAGCCTAGAATAACAGATGAAATGGAGGATTTGATACATTTGACACAGAGTCAAAACCTTCTGCACCTCCATTCACAATCAGGATAAGGCATTAGTCCAAATTAGACCACTTGGAAGGGTTCTGAAAAAGCATAAAGATTCATTTCCTCATGTGGCTTGCCTAAAACCACTGTTATTAAAATGTGTTAGAATATGTAAGAAATATTTAGATTTTTACAAACATATATTGAAAATGATCTAGGCTGGGCACAGTGGCTTACACCTGCAATCACAGCACTTTCGGAGGCTGAAGCGGGAGGATCACTTAAGCCCAGGATTTCGAGAACAGCCTGGGCAACAAAGCAACACCCCATCTCTAAAAACAAAAGAAAGAAAGAAAGTGCTCTAAAGAGTAAACTCTTTCCACAGTCCAAACAGGTTGGCATTACCAATTACTTTATCTTATTCTCTCTCTCTCTCTCTCTCTCTATATATATATACACACACACACATATATATACACACACACATATATATACACACACACATATATATATACACAAATATATATATACACACACAAATACATATATATATATATATATATATATATATATTTTTTTTTTTTTTTTGAGATGGAGTCTTGAGTCTCGCCCAGGCTGGAGTGAGTGGCATGATCTCAGCTCACTGCAAACTTCACCTCCCGGGTTCACGCCATTCTCCTGCCTCAGCCTCCCAAGTAGCTGGGACTACAGGCGTCCTCCACCACGCCTGGCTAATTTTTTGTATTTGTAGTAGAGATGGGGTTTCACTGTGTTAGCCAGGATGGTCTTGATCTTCTGACCTCGTGATCCTCCTGCCTCGGCCTCCCAAAGTGCTGGGATTACAGGCATGAGCCATGGCGCCCAGCTCTTACCTCTTTATTTTTAAAAACACCTTATGATACTTAACTATACAATGTAATCCAAAAGAAAAACAAAATACCTATCTATAAAAATTGGATGTCTT
Source organism: Theropithecus gelada (assembly GCF_003255815.1). NCBI lineage: Eukaryota > Metazoa > Chordata > Mammalia > Primates > Cercopithecidae > Theropithecus > Theropithecus gelada. The sequence goes on along the minus strand of NC_037677.1, from coordinate 27,006,391 downwards.
AATGTAAGTTTGATCTTTCTCCTTAAGCAGAGACTTAATGTTTCATCGCTTTAGCAGAAAATGAAACCTTTCTTTACCACAGGTCCTCTAACTATATAACAGAAAGGTGTTATGGAAATTACCAAATAATTCTATATTTAAAATGTAATTCAATCAACATTTATTTAAATACCAATGCAGACCAGGCACTTTGCTAGGTATTGGGGATCCAAACACTAAGGGGGACAGGGGTTCATTGTCCCCCATCAACAAATATAATTTGATAACAATGTAATGTTTTTACAATGCCAACATATGTAAACAATGGGCATACAGATGAAAAGTCAGTAATTTTAGGATAATACCTAAAATATACCTGGCATAGCTCCCACCTGAATGTTCAACTAGTTTGCTGTCAGGAAGTTCCCCCTACGTGTAATATAAATCCCTTAGTAACTGGGGAAAATACGGTAGTCATTTAACCACAACTATCATGGCTGAACATCCTCTCACTTGGGAGTCAGGTGTTATCAAAGGAACAGGAATAAAACAGCTGGCCGCCATTGTTGCGTTCTACACAATTGCTACTTGCCTAGGCTCAGATCTATCAGATTCCTCTTTCTCAATGACTGTATATACCAATATCTCTTAGGAGTTATTTTTCCTGAGACCACTGTGTAACTGCTCTTGACAGAAGCCTCAAACTAGAGGACCCAACTCTATGAATGGGCTCATGGATCATTTGTAAGAATTAAAGCGATTCTTCCATCTCTAGCTGTGTGGTACTAGATCCCTCTCTTTCTTGCTATGAAAATCCTTTTCTGTTGACATTGTTATTGATAATTAACTTCTCCAGGCATCTCGCACCACTTTATACATCTAAGAAGTTTTGCCAGTTTAGCCATCTTTCCCCATTTTATAAAGACATAAAGAGAGTCACTCTCATTAATTGAATATAAGCCAAAAAATGAGTTTGTAAATCCACAGGATATAAAGAAATGTAATTTCAAGTAAGAAATATTGGACTATAAGATTTTGTGGGGGTTGGGCAGGGAGTTTTCTCTCTGTAAACTTTTTAAAACAAAAATGTTAAGAAATTAACAGATTGGCTACATAAATGCTATGTATCAAACATATAAGTAACAACACTAGTTGTCCAGGGAGGTGGCTCATGCCTGTAATCCAAGCACTTTGGAAGCCTGAGGTGGGAGGATGACTTGAGGTCAGGAGTTCGTGACCAGCCTAACCAACATGGTGAAATCCTGTCCTACTAAAAATACAAAAATTACCTGGGCATGGTGGCATGTGCCTGTAATCCCAGCTACTCAGAAAGATGAGGCAGGAGAATCGCTTGAACCCAGGAGGTGGAGATTGCAGTGAGCCAAGATCATGCTACTCCAGCCTGGGCAACACAGTGAGACTCTGTCTCAAAAAAGAAACAAAACAAAAAAATGAACAAACAAAAACACTGGCTTTCCTAGGGCCTTTTATTATTTTCAGTGATCTTGTAAAGAAAAGCGCAGAACAGGCTATTGATTGGTCAGGCAGAAAGCTAGCTTAGGGATATATGGCTCTGCTGAGAGTAGCAGCTGTTAGGAAGCTCTGTGGAACTTCCCCCGCCCTGTGGTCTGGAGCTCCGTGGTGCAGCCCAGTGCCCGATACAGAGCCGACGTCAATGTTTATTGAATTAATGAACGAAAGATGAATGCCTAAGAGCATAGTTTCCTTGTGGGGTCATTTGGAAACTCGGGTTACATCTAACATTTAATATTTTATGAGATGGCAAGAATACAGTAAACAATCTAAGTTTGTATTTTTGTTTTGTTTGGGGAGGATAGTGAGATAAATTTCTGTTTGAAAATCTAAAATCCAGGAGCAGTTCTAAACAGATCTTTATTGATCTAAAAATTATTTAATGACTTGAGTAGTGATGATATGCTATTTTAAAAGTGTGCATTTACAAATAGTTTAAACTCAGCAGATTATTAGAGAATTAACAAGGGAAGTGACTTTATGGGAAAAAAATGGCTAGGGGGGGAACTGACTAATAGAGAGGGAAAGTGAAACTTTTCTCTTAAATGGGAAGGAATAAATAATTGAGAGTTTGGGGGAAGTTAGGTACATAGAAACCTTTGAGATTTGGAAAGATTTAACCCAAACAGTCCTGCCCTCTCTACTCCTGGGGTTAGTTGGTTTGTTCCCTCCAGTTTGTGTGAGAAGAGGAGAGGTAAGAGAGTCAGAGAGAAGAGGATAGTACTAGAAAGATAAAGTATATTTAACTTATCAGCACAAGTAGCCTATCAGGTGAAATAGCCTGTCATCAGCTATTAAAATGGGAAGAAACTAGCAGCTGTTAAGAAAGTACAAAATTTTTTTGATGCCAATCTGTTCTGAATTCACAACTTGAGCACAACTAGGAGGGACTTTATAGAAGTGAATTTTCTAATCTTTTATTATTATTAATATTGTTTTGAAACAGAGTCTCATTCTGTCAACCCACGCTGGAGTGCAGTGGCACCATCTCAGCTCACTGCAACCTCTGCCTCCAGGGTTCAAGCAATTCTCATGTCTCGGCCTCCTAATTACTGGCACATGCCACCTCGCCCAGCTAATTTTTGTAATTGTAATAGAGATGGGGTTTCGTTATGTTAGCCAAACTGGTCTTGAACTCCTGGCCTTAAGCAATCCACCTGTCTTGGCCTCCCTAAGTGCTGGGATTACAGGCATGAGCCACCATGCCTGCCTGTCTAATCAAGGTTAGAGGTAAGTCCATGATGTCTCCAGTTGTGAGAATGGCAGTTACTGGTAGTGAAGAAGGAAGTCAAGGCTCATCAAATCTTGCTGTTATTTATTTGTGAAGGCAGAGTTTTCTATCATGGTAGAGGGTTTGTGTATTGATATTGTAAGAACAAAGAATGAGGAATAGTGTTGACCTTGAACCTAATTGTACCTCTGGGTAAAACCTGGTAGTTTAGTGGCTACAAAAGAGACTTCTTCCCACCACTTGGGAAGTGGCAACTCTTACTGGCAGATATAATTTTGAGAAGTTAATAAACTTCTTAAAGCCTGAATATATAATATAGAGATGATAATGTTGTCAATTAATGAATACACTGAAAGACTCATTAAGAGAGTATCAGGTAGTGTAATGAAACATAAATTCAGTCAGAAACCCAATTTTAAACTATTGGGCTAGCTAATGTAATCATGCCATTAGGCACTTATTGTCACCTTAATTCCCTCTGCTTTAGACGATTATTTAAAGATTGTGATACCCTAAGCCTAGCACAGTGACTGCCATTGGAGGATACCCCACAAATATTTATTCGATAAGTAAATGAATAGTTCATTCATAAAGAGTTCCTATTTGTCTATCATCTATATCTATAATTGTTTATTTATTTGTCACAATGTCTATGTACTCTAAAGGAATTTATAATCTAAGTGAGGGAGCCCACCTAGTAAGTGTAATGCAAGTTCTTAAATAGTAAGTATTACAATAGTACAAGGAAGAAACGGCTTGGCGAGCACACAAGGGAAAGAATTCATTTTATTATGGCTGTCCTGAGTGCTTTATGATGGAAATCACATTTGACCCTGCAGTTAGAGGACAGGTAAGACTGGAGAGAAGAGCAGTCCAGGTGTGAACAAATGCAGGGTGGAGGGGAAAAGAAAGGGTGGGTAGGGGAAAAAGAACACGTGACAAAGCTAAAGTATAGATGGCAGGGGCTGATAACCGGGAGACAGGCCGTAAGAGAAAGTGGGAGTGAGACAGTCGAGAGCTTTGAATGCCCTTCTAGGGCCTGGTCTCTGTTTCTTCAAGGATCTCTTGCCTTTAGTGCAGTGATCCTAGCACTCTTCAGTTATGTACCCCATAAGTCAACATTTCTAGGATACAAGCTCAATGTATAAATACTAATGTTTAAATCCTATATAAATATACACTACTATTTATGTATGATCTGCATTGTCTAGAAAAGCCAAGGGAAGCTTTACTGTAACAATATTTTCATGAATATGAACTGAGATCTATTAAAAATAAAACGGTATTCCTTTTGGTTTGGGCTTTCCAATAAGTTTTCTGTAGTTTATCCTAAAGAAGCCACTTTTGAAATGGGCAGAGTGATTTATGAACCTGTTGAAAAATACTTCTTGGCCGGGCACGGTGGCTCACACCTGGAATCCCAGCACTTTGGGAGGCCAAGGCAGGCATATTAACTGAGGTCAGGAGTTCGAGATCAGCCTAGCCAACATGGTGAAACCCTGTTTCTACTAAAAATACAAAAATTAGCCCGGGCACGGTGGTACACACCTGTAGTTCCAGCTACTTGGGAGGCTGAGGCAGGAGAATCACTTGAACCCAGGAGGTGGAGGTTGCAGTGAGCCCAGATTGTGCCACTGCACTCCAGCCCGGGTGACAGAACAAGATTCCATCTCAAAAAAAAAAACAAAAACAAAAACAAAGAAAAAAAATTCTTAAGAGCCTACCCTTTCCCGAAAACTATGCTGGTCACTGGGGATGTGGTAGGAGGCAACAACAGACACACTGCTGCACTCATGAAGCTCGCAGCTTAGTAGAAGCCTCAGAGCGCCTCGAATAGTCATGCAAATACACATAAAATTAGAGTTGGGGCCGGGCGCGGTGGCTCAAGCCTGTAATCTCAGCACTTTGGGAGGCCGAGACGGGCGGATCACGAGGTCAGGAGATCGAGACCATCCTGGCGAACACGGTGAAACCCCGTCTCTACTAAAAAATACAAAAAAACTAGCCGGGCGAGGTGGCGGGCGCCTGTAGTCCCAGCTACTCCGGAGGCTGAGGCAGGAGAATGGCGTAAACCTGGGAGGCGGAGCTTGCAGTGAGCTGAGATCCGGCCACTGCACTCCAGCCTGGGCGACAGAGCCAGACTCCATCTCAAAAAAAAAAAAAAAAAAAAAAAAAAAATTAGAGTTGGATCAGGCTGCAGTGGAAAGATTCGCATGCAGTGCTATGAGATCACGTAGTAAGGAAGTAAACCTAAGTTAGGGGGTCAGGGAAGAAATCTTGAGGAAAAGACGAACGAGCAGAGATCTAAGACTAAGTAGGAGAAAGAATTGCTTATGATAGATAAAGTGCCACTTTGTTGATGATAAATAGAAGTGTTACAACCTAATGTGATCATATAGCCATTCAGTGGAATACTATCCAGCTATTAACATGACGGAGGTACTACCTTGGAAGCAAGTCCCACATGCATTGCTAAATGGTATAGCATTGTATATGATTCCATGTATGTTAAGAATGTTCCATATGTGTAGAAAAATGTTGGATGCACACATACATGTATATCCATTAGCATATATATTGATTGTTTGCAATGGGGGTTATGGTAGATTTTCACTTTCTACTTTAAGTATTTCTGCAATGTTTGAATTTTGTACAACTCTGTGTTACGTTTATAGTCATAAAAATAATAAAAGTAGTTTTTTTGAGGCAACGTCTCACTCTGTCACCCAGGCTGGAGTGCAGTGGTGCAATCACGGCTCACTGCAGCCTTGACCTCCCTGGGCTCAGATGATCCTCCTGAGTAGATAAGACTACAGGTGCACTAGGTGCACACCACCATGCCCAGCTAGTTTTTGTTTTGTTTTGTTTTTGTTAGACACGGGTTTCACCATGTTGCCTGGGTTGGTCTTGAACTCCTGGGCTCAAACCATTCACCCACCTCAGCCTCCCAAAGTGCTGGGATTACAGGCATGAGCCACCGTGCCTGCCTGATAAAAGTTATTTTTAAAACTGTGGCCTACAGATTACAATGAGCATGGGGAATAACATATGCCCACACACATATGCACACGTAATACATTATATGTATTAAGTATGGAGAATTCTGATACTGGAGTATATAGTCACCTCAAATGATATTTCAAAATACGCATTAAGCTATGTATTTTGAGACTATTTAGCATCATCATTATTGGTGAATCTGAACTGATAAAACAAAAACTGCCTCTGATGGTACTAAATTTCAGCTGAGTCTGGCTGGAAGGGGAGAGATTAGATTGTTTCTCGAGATCGCCATCTTTTCACCAGTTTCCTAAGGACTATAGTTCATAAGGCAAGACACTTTGTTAAAGGGATTAGAAAACCTTCTGTAGGTCATGAGCCTTAGAAACTTACCAGGCTCTCATCCTTCAACATTGCCGAGAGTTTGTTAAAACTATCATAGAGAATCGCTGGGCCCAGTGGGTCTCAAACTTTCATGTGTATAGGAATCGCTGGGAAACCTGTAAAATAATGGATTCCGAGGCTCCACTTTGGATCTGCTGAATCAGAATTTCCACAGGAAGGCTCGGGATCTGCATTTTAACAAGGTCTTTAGTGATTCTGAGCAAAGGAGCCCTGGACCCCACCTTAGGAAACACAATCCCCTTCGAATCCAACCAATCAAACTCTGCCTTGACAAAGAGGGTGTTGCCGGTTTGAGATGAAGAAAATCTAAGAACAAGAAATCCTCTTGTAGGAATTTCTTTCCTAACGGATTCTGATGGGTGAATAAAAGGAGAATCTGAATCCTTTTGGCAGAAATGCTTTTCCTCTTTCCTTTTTCTCAGATTTTACAAAAGTCATCTCAATAATAGCGGTTTTAACTCATCATCCACTTGTTTTCTTAGTGAACACTGGCTTATTAATTTAAAACAGTTCCTTTGTCATTGGATATAGTTAGCACCCTTCATGTTCTTGGGACAGTTGTGTGATTATGTCACAGGGAACCCATTTTAATGGTGGAGTGTGGTGTGGAGGGGAAGTCCTGTCAGTAAAGAGAGAGCACTGTACTTTCCTGGTCTTACACTGAAAATTATCAATGGTATAGTTACAACAGTGACCAACAGGAGACTACTGCAGCCCTGTTATTATACCTATTTTTATCATTTAAATATTACATAATAGTTTTTAAAAATTCATATTTTTTTAGTTTAAAAAAGAGCACATTACTTTTATGACATTAAAATTAAATAGTGAATTTATTTAAAAATGAATTAGACAACTGCATATGTAATAGAAATATTACTTTATAAAATTATATGACAAATACAAAATAATTATACTTAATACAAAGTCTGTGCCACTTGTGAATTTGCAAGCACAGAATCAATCAACTAATTTTTTTTTTTTTTTTGAGACAGAGTCTCGCTCTGTCCCCCAGGCTGGCATGCAGTGGCGTGATCTCGGCTCACTGCAACATCCCCCTCCCAGGTTCAAGCAATTCTTCTGCCTCAGCCTCCCGAGTAGCTGGGATTACAAGCATGTGCCACGATGCTCAGCTTATTTTTTGTATTTTTAGTAGAGACGGGGTTTCACCATGTTGGCCAGGCTGGTCTCGAACTCCTGACCTCATGATCCACCCGCTTTGGCCTCCCAAAATGCTGGGATTATTAGGCGTGAGTCACGGCACCCGGCTGAATCAACTAATTTGTATTACTTGCCACTCTCTTTCTTTTTCTCACTTTCAACAAATACTCAGTGAAGCAACAGGAAATATTGCCACCCTTTTCAGAAGGCCTGATTTCCCATTATGACATAAAATGAGCAGGTTTGAAGATAGAATGATGTAAATGATTACGTTTTTCCTCCCCCTCAAGATAATTATTTCTAATCCCAAGTAAATCCCCAATAAATATTTTTAAATAGCATTGCTTATTTGTCCTGATTCCAAAAGAAGTATGTATTCATTTTTTTTAAAGTTAAAAATGATCAGCCAGGTGTGGTGGCGCACACCTGTAATCCCAGCTGCTCGGGAGGCTGAGGCAGAAGAATTGCTTGAACCCAGGAGGCTGAGGTTTCAGTACACCAAAATTGTACCACTGCACTCTAGCTTGGGTGACAGAGCAAGACTCTATCTCAGGAAAAAAAAAAAAAATTCAGAAAAGTATAGAAAATAAAATTATTTACTATTATTAATGGTAATTAACAGTTAATTAATTATTTTAATTTTATTTTCACTATCTAGAAACTATCTCACTATCTAGAAACTATACTACTTGGAAACTACAGTTAATGATTTAGTGCATTTCCTTTCAATTTTTACATTAATATACATGAAATTATATACGTTTTAGATCACAAAATTTATACAATTTTTTTTAATTGTCAATTCAATACCAAGAACATTTTACCAAGCCATTAAATAGTCTTTGAGAATTAACTTTAAAATTGGGTTTCCAGTTTCCCACCATCTGGCACTACCATCATTTAAGTAACTCTTCCCCTATAGTTGGACTTCTCAGGAATTTCCACATTTTTTCTAATAAAAATAGGATTAAAAATATTTTATTGGCTGCTCTCAGAGTTCTGTTTAGAGAGGAAATTATCATTGTTCAGGAAACTTGCATGATGAACTGCTTTCAGTGGTCAAGGAACTTTCAGAAAATGAATATCAAATCCAATTTGAAGATGTTTGTATTGTTACGATTTAAAACAATCTCTCCCACTTCAACCCAACATAATGAGCGGCACTCCTTTGCTTTGTGTGAGAGGTTTGAGGGAGAATCAAGGAAAGGGTTTGAGTTAGTGGGAGTCATGCATGAGGTCAAATGTCTAGAGGTGAGCAGAAGTGACAGTGAAGTGTTAAGTACCCAGGAATTTGCAGAAATATCAGAAAAGGGCGCTGTGCTTCCCTAAGGACATAGAACTAAAGGCTCAGGCCAATTTTATTTTAATTTTAAAAGGTCAAGATGACCTCAGCTGACATCTATGAAAGAAATAACACTGACAAAAGAGCACAAAGTTGGATTTTGTTGTTTTGATCCACTGGAGTGTCTTTGTCTTCTCACGGAGGAGATTTGAACACATACATGTGTGTCATCTCATTTCATGCTTTCAGCTAAAAAATACTCTTCATGCTCTTAGAATTTTATTTGATTTTTTTTTGACTTTAGTTATAATGACTGTGTTGACTTTGCTCTTTATACCCTCCAGCGATTTGGAAGTCACATATTGTCATAGATCAGGATCCCCAAGAAACAACCGGAGATCTGCACGCGGGGGTTTGCTAGAAAGTGTACTCAAGGGGCAGCATTTATAAGGAGGTGAGGGATGTAGGATTGAGCTGAGAGAGAAGTTGCCTCAGCTAAACTTATGTGGAGCTCTGAGAATGAGATGGCCCTTCTAGAATGTTCCATACTGAGGTGTGGGGGTGGAGGGGGTCAAGGGGCAGCTAGGTATATATTTATATTCCTGCATTGGCCAGGCATGGATGTGGGCTGTTCTTGAAGAGGGATCATGTTTTAGGATCAAGAAAGCTCCTCCAATTACAGGCAATTCCTGGGGAGGGACTGAGCTGTGAGCCTTCAGCAGGCAGCACTCCCAGCAGCTGGAGGAATAAATGCCTCCTTTCTGAAGACGGGATCTGAGCTTATTATGTTTCCACTAACACTTAAAGTAGAAGTGTTAGTAGAGTCAAAAATACCCAGACTTCTTTTCTCTCATTTTAATGTCAATAATTACATTATATTTTAACATAAAGAATCAGTGACTTGCTTTTGGGTCAGATGAAAAATGTAACAGGGTTTTACTCCTTTACTTTCCAGTTTGGGAAGTGTGTGTGTGTGTGTGTGTGTGTGTGTGTGTGTGTGTATGTGTATATATATATATAAAAAATCTGGCAATTTAGACTGACATAATTAATACCACTATGTGGTTATGTAGAAACATTATCTTTAAGAATTATGTTTGTCGTTAATGTTGCACTTTATTATAATTCCAACATCTATATAGAGTAATCTATGTCTGTATTGTGATTTAAAACAAACTCTCCCACCTCAACCCAACCCAAAGAGCTGCACTCCTTTCCTTTGTCTGAGAGGTTTGAGGGAGAATCAAGTCATAAAGACTTAAGTATGAATTTTCTCCACTATCTTGATATGAATGAATGAATGCATGCATGAATGAACAAAAAATGAAAGCCCCAGAGCTGAGGAGAATCACACCTGCTTTGCCGTTAGCCCATAAGCCAACATTCCCAAACTTGCATTGATACTGCAAAGCCCATATTTTAAAACTCTGACTGTGAAAAGTTGCATTTTGAACTGATTTTTTCCCCTTTTGGTCTCACAGGAAGGTGACTTAGAATTCTAGCTCATGATATTAAAAACCAATTTCCAATTCTTCCAAGCTGTGAGGGACATGGCAGCAACAAGCAAGAAACCAGAATCACATTCACTTTGATCCATCCACCCACCACATTCACTAGATTGAATCCTTCAACCAACTTGGAATGCACCTTGATCCTTAGAAATGCATTGGAAATATGCCACAGCATGATTCTCAGCACAGGTCATGCAAGATAATGAGGCTCAAGCTATGAGATCAACTCCAGAAACCAACAGGTGAAACCCAAGGTCTGCACCCTGTCATTACCTCTTGCATGACATTATCTTTTTAACAAATATCTGAATCTGTTGTCACATCCATTCTGTCATTCATTCAAGTCAGGAGTGCTGGGAGGAGAGGACAGACTCTAGATGGAGTCAAAAGTATTATTCAGAACATGCAAACTAGGGAGTGTGCATGCTACCTTCTGTTAATGAGGTATCTTTCACAAAACATGTTTTTGTTTTTTAGAGACAGAGTCTCCCTCTGTTTCTCAGGCTGGAGTACAGTGGCACAATCGTAGCCCCCTGCAGCCTCCAACTCCTGTGCTCAAGCAAGCCTCCTGCCTCAGCCTCCTGAGTAGCTGGGACTACAGGCGAGCACCACCATACCCGGCTAATTTTTTAAATGTTTTTTGTAGAAACAGGGGTCTTGTTATGTTGCCCTGGCTGGTCTGGAACTCCTGGACTCAAGTGATCCTCCCATTTCGGCCTCCTAAAATGTTGGGGTTACAGATGTGAACTACTTCGCCCACTGACAGAACATGTTTTATTGGAGAAGTCTAAAGCACACCTCCTCAGAACTGGGACTCCAGTGGGGTTTCCAACAGTGCATAGGCAAGGATGCCTATCAGGAGTAACTTGATTTATTTGAATGTGGTTGTTTTAGCTACTTGACTGTGAATTGGAGGGAATTTGGATGGAGGTGTTGTGGACTTGAATGATGTAATATGGTGGCATCATTGGTGAGGTTTTTAGAACACGACCTGCTATGTCCAGGATCTAACATTGCAGGCTAATTTAGATACAGTTCAAAGCAAGGGATGATGCCCTGTATTCTGTAGGAATGATACATTAGGTCAACCTTTGGGCTTTTTTGAATCCTTTTGTTAACGGTTGAAGGTGTCCAGATTCTTGGCATCTTGAGCAAAGATTTGGACAAAACACACAAAGCAAGAAAAGAATGAAACAACAAAAGCAGAGATTTATTGAAAACAAAAGTACGCTCCCCAGGGTGGGAGTGGGCCCGAGCATAAGGGTTCAAGAGCCCCATTACAGAATTTTCTGGGGTTTAAATATCCTCTAAAGGTTTCCATTGGTTACTTGGTGTATGCCCTATGTAAATGGAGAGGATATTTCCTGTCATAACTGAAGCGGTTCCATTTGGTTTAGTCCTAGGAAGTCAGTGTGAATCAGCCTTATGTTCCTGCCTCCAGACACTATTCTCCTGCCTCACTTTTAGCCTATAAAGATTTAAATCCCTCAGGCTCCCACTATTTTTTTCTGGCAAATATATAAATAACTAGCTGGGCAAGGTGACTCACACCTGTAACCCCAGCACTTCGGGAGGCCAAGGCAGGCTGATGACCTGAAGTCAGGAGTTTGAGACCAGCCTGGCCAACATGGCAAAACCCTGTCTCTACTAGAAATACAAAAATTAGCCATGTGTGGTGGCACATGCCTGTAATCCTAACTGCTTGGGAGGCTGAGGCAGGAGAATCACTTGAACCCAGGAGATGGAGGTTGCAGTGAGCCAAGATTGCGCCACTGAAAGCCAGCCTGGATGACAGAGCAAGATTATGTCTCAAAAAATATATATATATATACATGTGTGTGTGTGTGTGTGTGTGTGTGTGTGTATAACTTGGCATCTTTAACTTGATTCTGTTTTCTTTTCCAGTTGTTACATATGAGCACTGTTCGTATCTGTGAATGTTCATTTTATATTAAATGTTTAAAACTTAGTTTTTCATACTATATATTCTTTAATTAGATAAGACGTAATCACAGTGTCCATATATATACATTTTTTTTCCTGAAGCTAATCTGCCCTATTAGTCAAGCAGCTCTTTTACTGAGTAGATGTCTACAAATAACATTACTTTAGAGCTGATGACAAGTATGCTGTCTGTGCAGATATATTTTGTTTGTCCTTAGGATGCCCTTTTGCTATTTCCATGGGAATGTGGTCACATAAGGATGGATGCAATTAATTAGCCAATTTGAAAGTATTTCCTCTGACAAGTTAGCCACCTTCTTCAGCAAGAGTGTAAATGAGCAATCCAAGGGACAGGTATTCAATTCACTAATTAATTTAAGTGCAAAACCAAGGACTTCCAGGGATCATATTTCTTTTGTAAAGCAAACAGACATTTTATCATTAATAGTTACACTGCATTGCAGCCGTTCATTTAATTGTAAATAGTGCCCAATATTAATATTGGGTAAATTCAAAAAACAACATTAGCTATCAAATGCATTTGTATGCTAGTGCCTGAACATTTCTACTGTTGGGTTTTCAATGGCAATTTCCCCATGATGTTATCAAAGAGATTTTGTTCTACAGGTTTTTTTGTTTTTGTTTTGAGACGGAGTCTCACTCTGTCGCCCAGGCTGGAGTGCAGTGGCGCGATCTCAGCTCACTGCAAGCTCTGCCTCCCGGGTTCATGCCATTCTCCTACCTCAGCCTCCCAAGTAGCTGGGACTACAGGCACCCGCCACCTCACCAGGCTACTTTTTGTATTTTTAGTAGAGACGGGGTTTCACCATATTAGCCAGGATGGTCTTGATCTCCTGACCTCATGATCTACCCGCCTCGGTCTCCCAAATTGCTGGGATTACAGGCGTGAGCCACCGCGCCCGGCCCTTGTTCTACAGTTTTAAGAGTTCTCTTGTATCTTTCTAAACCTCAAAAGAGAAAATATACTGTAGAATGCATCATGCATACTCGTATCCTAGCCATATTGGTGGTTGACAAGAATGTCACTTGCCACTTAAGATGTCATCACACAGGAGGATAATTATTGCAACCTGTCCCCTCTGCAAAGGAAGCATATCTGGGCTTGATAATACAGTCAGATAGATCCTATGTGATGGGAATTGAAGGCCACTGCAAGGCTCTCTGCCCCTAGAAGCACCATTCCTACCGGCTTCCTATGGAACTGTCAGCCTCTCTATTTTGCCTCAAACACTTTTATGTTCATCATACTGTCCAATGAAACAGTAGTGAATGGCAAACCCTGCAAGTGGCATTGACTATATGGATCTGAAAGTCAGGATGGAGGTTCGAGGTGATGCTACGTATTCCAGAGTAAAGACTTCCCAAGGAGTGTGGGCAAAGTGCAATGAGAAGATGTCAAGGTGGTGGCCTGAGGGATACTTGTGTTTAGTGGCAAGAGGAAGAAGAGTGTGTGAAGGAAATGCATGTAGATGGGCAGAGAGGGAGAGCACAGAGAGGAGAGATGAGTGACTGGAGCCACAAGAGGTAAGAAGCTGCTGGATCAGGGTTAGTGGTCCCAAGTGGGAAGTGGCTTGGGGTGGGGAGTAGAAGGAGGAATAAGCTGGAATGTGTGGGTAGGCAGGGGACGTTAAGACCAATCCAGCCATTCTGCAAATGTGCTTAGTTCTGGGTCTGGGTCACCTTCACCAGAAGAACCTATTTCCCTTCCCAGGGCACAGACTCAAGAGGGTCTAGCCCACATACACAAACCAAGTTATATTTCAACTGGCAGAATCAGAGAAGCCTTCTCAGGAGGCATGGCCAGATGCCACGTTGCATGTGAGGTTAAATAGGAAATAACTCAGACTGCAAAGCCAAGTTTAGAATCAGAAAAACAACTAATCAGAGCAACAGCAGTGAGAACAATCTGTCCCGGAGCTGGAGCAGAGGCCGCCGGGCTCTGACAGTCACAGGCGCCGCCCTGCACAATGCAGCCACTATGACTGCCCGGCAGCAACGTGGCTGAGCTCCAACCACAAGCCCTTTCATCCTGGAAGGTCTCTGTTAGGAAGCAGAGTCTGGTAAGTAGAGAGAAGCAGAAGTTTAAATGCAAATCAGTGAGTGAAAAAAGGAAGAGAAATCAAAAGGTCCAAACTGAAAACCCAAATATTTCCTTAATTTCAAATTCTATAGTAAGTGGAGTAATATTATAAAATATTAGGGAACTCTGAAACAAAACTGCTATGCAAACAGAATATTTGCATATTTTGTCATCTAAGAGGGAGATGTGGGATAAAAGACGATTTATGATATGCTACTTATACAGCAAAGAGTTTATTTTATTTTATTTTATTTATTTTTGAAATGGAGTCTCACTCTGTCGCCCAGGCTGGAATGTGTAGTGGCGTGATCTCAGCTCATCGCATCCTCCACCTCCCGGGTTCAAGTGATTCTCCTGCCTCAGCCTCCCAAGCAGCTGGGATTAAAGGCACCCGCCACCATGCCTGGACAATTTTTGTATTTTTAGTAGAGACGGGGTTTCACCATGTTGGCCAGGATGGTCTCAAACTCCTAACGTCAGGTGATCCACCTGCCTCAGCCTCCCAAAGTGCTGGGATTACAGGTGTGAGCCACTGCACCTGGCCAAGAATTGATTTTAAAGAATGGTATCCTCTCCTATGAACTAAGTTATAGGTTAGATGATAAATTAATCAATATTTCTGTAGAGATACACAAAGACATAAAACTGATCACTTATTCATTTGTTCCTTTAACAAAAGTTGATTGATTGCCTACCTTGTGCTTGACATTTTGTCATGTGCTAGGCAGACAATAAGGAACCAAACCCTACAGGGTCCCTGTGCTCACAGAGCAGCATTCCTTAACAAGGGGAGAAAGACATCAGTAAAATAATCATACTAATACTTGTAAAACTGAAGCATATTGAAGGATATTTTATAGCAGGGAGACTTTCCAACGATACCAGACCAATCTGGCTCAACTTTTGTATAGCAAACTTGTGAGTTGTTTCTTTGTTGCCAAGAGCCCCCAGGTTGAAGCTTATGTAACCTGACCATGCCCAAGTGTGCAACCACAAGAACCTAAATGCTCAGCCTGAGGAGCAGAGACTGAATTAAGAAGCCGACACCGCACCAGGCACGGTGACTCACGCTTGTAATCCCAGCACTTTGGGAGGCCAAGGCGGGCAGATCATGAGATCAGGAGTTCGAGATCATCCTTGCCAATATGGTGAAACCCTGTCTCTACTAAAAATACAAAAATTAGCTGGGCGTAGTGGCGCTCACCTGTATTCCCAGCTACTTGGGAGGCTGAGCCAAAGAATCCCTTGAACCCAGGCGGCAGAGGTTGCAGTGAGCCTAGATCATGCCACTGCACTCCAGCCTGGGCAACAGAGCAAGACTTCGTCTCGAAAGAAAAAAGAAAAAAAAGAAAGAAAGAAAGAAGAAAAAAAAGAAGAAGAAGCAGGCACCGCAAGGCAGAACCCAGGATCCAATCAGATTGAGTGCTGTCATCACCTCATGGCAGGATCCAATCAGCTCATGCCTCCTGGCATCACCTCATTACAAGAGCCAATCAGATCACACCTCATTACCCTATGCTTATAAAACTTGCCTCAGCACTTAGCTCCAGGAGACAAACTTGAGCATTTCCTCCTGTCTTCTTGTGAGTTAAATGACAATAAAGCTTTTCTTTTCTCAAAACCCCGGTGCCACCATATTGGCCTCTGTGTGCATCAGGCAGCAAGCCATTGATTGTGTGGTGACAATTTGACAATTAGAGCCACAAGAGAAGTTTTTGCTAGAAAACTGACAATTGCAAATAGAGGGAACAACAGGAGAAAGGTCCTGTGGCATGCAGAAACATGACCTAAACAGCCACCAAGGGCATCTGTCTCAGGAAATAGCAGGATAAAGAGTTTTCTCTTTATTCTTAGAGCCATGGAAGCTGTTGAAGAGTTTTAGCAGAAGAGCTGCATTCTCAGAATTATGTTTCTAAAAGATCACTCTGGCTTCTGAGGGGAAAAGAAGGGTAAAGTATGGTTACAGGATGAATAGTGTGGTGGTGTAAGCTGTGGCAGGAAGATGCTACTGATGTTATACAGGCTGGGGGTGATGGTTGCCTGGGTTAGTGTGGAGATGGATTTGAGAGGTATTTAGGAGGTTAAATGAGCAGGACAAGGCGTTAGAATCAATATGTGGGTGAGGGAGGTTATCTAGATTCCTAGACACCTGGCTTGTAGAACAGGAAAGATGGTAGTGTCTTTTGCTGAAATAAGAGAAGTAGAAGAGCATGGCTTGGAAGGTGGGAAGATGCACAATTTAGTTAGGAACTCTTGCTGTGCCTTTGTGACGTTGCATGGAGATGACAGGTTGACAGGTGGACAGATGGGTCGGAGGCGCCGATGGAATGTCTGGTCTAGAGATACGCATTTGTGAGTCATCTGTGCAAGTTTGTCATTGCTGAGAATGCCTAAGAAAAGCATACAGAGTGAAGAAAAAGTTCTGGCATCACATGGTGGATATTTAATGGCCAGGTTTGTGCAAAGGAAATGGGGTAGCCAGAGAGATGAGGGCAAGACAAAAAAGTCCTGTACTGCCAAAGCCCGGAAAGAGTGTTCTGAACAATTACAGAGTCCTTCTGTTACAGCTTCGATTTTCTTTGTGTTGTAGAAGGCAAAGTTTCTGCTGAGTTTGAGGAAGAAGGGGCAGATGCATGTGTTTGTGTGTGCATGTGGGAGAGTAACTGTCACCAAAGGAGGGGAGAAGCTTTATAGAAGTTTTGATGGCAAGTAGGAGAGTGAGTTAATCAAAATATGTAGTAAGAGGGTCCATCTGAGAATCTTTTTTTTTTTTTTTTTTTGAGACAGGGTCTCTCTCTGTTGCCCAGGCAGGAGTGCAGTGGTGCAATCTGGGCTCATTGCAACCACTGCCTCCCGGGTTCAAGCGATTGTCCTACCTCAGCCTCCTGAGTAGCTGGGATTACAGGCATGCACCACCATGCCCGGCTAATTTTTGTATTTTAAATAGAGACAGGTTTTCACCATGTTGGCCAGGCTGGTCTCAAACTCCTGACCTCAAGTGATCAGCCCGCCTCAGCCTCTCAAAGTGCTAGGATTACAGGCGTGAGCCACCGCACCAGGCCCTGAGATTTATTTTTATGCATTTACAATAAAGCCAGTCTGCTCCATTGCGTGCCTTTCTTCAGAAGAGTTCAACTGCTGGGGGCTGGAATGCAAACAGTTGGGTTCCTTAGGGTGAGAGTTTGCCAGAAGAGGGAAACAAACAAACAAACAAACAAAAAAGCTCAAAGGGCAAGGGAATATAGCATATTGGCAAAAGGGCTATAAACTTGCTAAACCCTTGGCATCGGCCAGATGAGGGGGATGTGCCAATGGGACAAGGTCAAGGCACTGAGAGACTGAGGATGGAGCTGCAAGCCTGAAACCCTGATGGAGCTGAGGAATGGCCTCAGTGGGAGGAGGCGAGCCAGCCAGGGCAAGGAGAAGTAGTGATGCTCAGAGGACATTTGCTTCGATGACTCTGAAAGTGGGGGACTAGGGAGTAACAGGAAGACCCAATGTGTGTGCACTAGGGTGGATGATTTGAGTGGAGTGGAAGAGCTGTTGCAGATGAGAACTTGAGGAATCAGAGACCATTTGGTACAACGGAATGCCATGCGTTTGTTGAAGTTATTGGGCATGATGGTGTGACTTGGAGTCCAGATGCTAAGACTTTGACAAATGGTTGGGAAGGGAGTGACCAGGAATTGGCTAGAAGAAACTAACAAGAAGGAGTGTATTGAGCTGAAAACCATGAAGTGCAAAAAAGCGGGAATTTTTGCAAGAGGAAACAATAGTAGTGGATGCAAGTAGAACAAAGAGCAAGGACAATGGCAGCCCACCTCCATACCAGGGTGCATGTGGGAGAAGGGCATTCCAGGGCAATCAGAAGGCGTGTCTTCTGGGAAGAGACAGCTTTCGACTGATTCAAGATGCGTGATAGAAGCTCAGGAAGAATGGAGGAGGTGGGAGTGTTTCTCTGGTGGCAGAGGGGAAGGGGCTGGGAGGCAACTTGGTGCCTAGAAGTGCAGCATTCTTGTTACAAACATATACAGGAGAATATGGTTGTCCCCCCTTATCTGCATGAGATGGGTTCCAAGACCCCCGTTGGATACCTGAAACTATGGATGGTACCGGATCCTATAGATATTATGTTTTTTCCTGTACATACATATCTATGATACAGTTTAATTGATAAATTAGGCACAGTAAGAGATTAACAACAGTAACTCATAATAAGATAGAACAATTCTAACAATATACTGCAGTAAAAGTTTTGGGAATGTGGTCTCTCTCTCCAAGTATTTTACTGTTCTGTGCTCACCCTTCTTCTTGTGATGATGTGGGATACCACAGTGCCTTTGTGATGGGATGCAGTGAGGTAAATGATATAGGCATTGTGATGTAGGGTTGGGCTACTATTGACTTTCTGACAATTAGGAGGACCATCTGCTTCAGGTGAACCTGGATCATCGAGCCATGATTGATGGCAGTGACTGGATGTCAGGAACAAATGATATTGACAACTAGTGAGTGGGTAGTACAGTGTGGATCCACTGGACAAAGGGATGATTCATGTCCCAGGTGGGATGGGGTGGGACAATTCAAGATTTTATCACCCTTCTCAGAATGCTGCCCAGTTTAAAACTTACAATTTGTTTCTTTCTGGAATTTTCCATTTAATATTTTTGGCCTGTGGTTGACCTCGGGTAACTGAAACCACAAAAAGTAAAGCTGTAGATAAGGGAGGACACTATTTCATACTGTAGACCAGGAAGAAGAAAGATGCCTGAAAAATAATAATGGAATGAAGAAAAATAAATCGTTAGGCGGTAATCCCTACCAATATTAAGTCAAATCAGACCAAGAAGATCAGGCCCTCCAGGAGGCCTCTGACCACTAAGCAAATGGCTTTCAATTTAGAGAAGAGTTTGTTCAAACTGGGGTTTGAACTCCATTTTTAAACAATTCTCTTGACATGTAACCCCAAATATGTATATTATAGCTAAAAAGATTGTACCCTAGTGAAAAAAATAGCTGAATTTAAATACATGTATATAGATACATACATACACACATACACACATATACAATCTTGCCAATTAAAGATGCCAATTTAATCAACTCTTAGCTTTCTCTTTACAATGAACAATCTCGAGCCCTTACTTTTTTGCAGAAGTCTTATTTTCTAATCCTAGTTGACTTTGGGGATAGGACGTTCTCCAAGTTCTCCATGCCCCTTAATTCTAGAACTCAGGAATGGACACCGTGCTCCTAGAAAAGTTTTACTAGTACCATGTATAATGGGAGGGTGATCTCATGGTTCCTCTGGGAACTTGGTTTTGCATCCTGGCACTGTGCAGTCTTTAAAAAGCTGCTGTTATGACTGACTCCAGCTTATCTATTTTCATTGCTGGCTCATTTTAAGACATCCTTCCCTGTAGCCAGTCACATCTTATCTTCTATTTGTATACTTCACTTGCCTCTCCTGGAGGGACTCCTACCCTGCATTTATCTCCAGCAAACTTTAAAAAGCATCCTGACCACTTTTCTAATTTAGTAGGTTTATTTTAAAGTTTGCCCTTCACCAGCAGGCTGAGGCTGGTCTTCCCACTCCTCCACTGAAGCAGTGACTAATGTGCTCTGAGTTTCCTTCATGCCAACGCTGTGTTTGGGGATGTCTGTTTGCAAACATTTCAGCCTGAATTTTTCTCTGTTACTCCTGGGGCCTCTCTGTTCTGGGAGCACTTCTGTGGAGGTTAGGCCTTGGTCAGTGTTGATCCTTGCTCCTTTTGGCCTCTATCAGTTACGAGAATCAGCTGGGCGTGGTGGTTCACACCTGTAATCCCAGCACTTTGGGAGGCCAAGGCAGGCCGGTCACTTCAGGTCAGGAGTTCAAGACCAGCCTGGCCAACATAGGGAAACTTCGCCTGTACTAAAAATACAAAAATTAGCTGGGCATGGTAGTGTGTGCCTACAGTCTCAGCTGCTTGGGAGGCTGAGGCAGGAGAATTGCTTGAACCCAGGAGGCAGAGGTTGCAGTGAGCCGAGATCATGCCACTGCACTCCAGGCTGGGCAACAGAGGAAAAAAAGAAAGAGAATAAATTCCCTAATATTTCAAACCTTAGGTCAAACATCTATAGACGTTAATGTTGAGGAGGACTATTTCTAAATTAACATGCAGACAACAGAACTTAATCTTTTATTTGTTTTTTTTTTTTTTTTTTTTTTTTTTGAGACGGAGTCTTGCTCTGTCGCCCAGGCTGGAGTGCGGTGGCGCAATCTCGGCTCACTGCAAGCTCCGCCTCCCGGGTTCACGCCATTCTCCTGCCTCAGCCTCCCGAGTAGCTGGGACTACAGGCGCCCGCCACTGCGCCCGGCTAATTTTTTCTATTTTTAGTAGAGACGGGGTTTCACCATGGTCTCGATCTCCTGACCTTGTGATCCGCCTGCCTCGGCCTCCCAAAGTGCTGGGATTACAGGCGTGAGCCACCGCGCCCGGCCAGAACTTAATCTTTTAGATCCAAAATCAGCGCTTGTATTATTATTGTTTTGGTTCTTATATATATTGTATATCCCAGAGCCTATGTCTGTTTTGCCCTGCAAGAACTGGTGAAATGTCTATCTTTTTTTTTTAATAATAGATAGGATCTTGCTCTGTTGCCCAGGCTGGAGTGCAGTGGAATGATCATAGGTCATTCCACTTGAACTCCTTGGCCTAGGTAATCCTCCTGCCTCAGCCTCCCAAAAAGCTGGGACTGCAGGCACGTGCTGCCATGCCTGGCTAATTTTTCAATTTGGTGTCAAGACAGGGTCTCACTATGTTGCCCAGGCTGGTCTTGAACTCCTGGCCTTCAGCAATTCTCCCGCCCCAGCCTTTGGAGTAGCTGGTACTACAGGAGCGCCATTGCACCCGCCTGGTCGTAATTTTTAACTCAACCATTCCAGAGGGTAAGAGCATCATTAAATAGTGAAAGAAAGAATGAATGCGAGTCAGAAAATGAAGGAAAGGATACACAAAGGTAGGTACAAATCCTCCCTCAAGCCAGGATTAATCCCTTCCTGTCCAACTTCCAATGGCTGATGCTTTATCTTTCTTCCTTTCCTCTGGTCTACATGATTTCTCTGTCAATGTTGTTACAAGCATTTGCATCTAAATCTTGTTTCCCTATGAAACTACAAACCTGCAGAGGGAAGTTCCTGACAGTTGCTAATCTATCTTTATTTCACTCACAGTATTTTCCCTAATGTCTTAAAACAGTCAGTGCTCAATAAAGATTGGTCATTAAAGATTGCTCAGTAAAGATCGGCCACAGTGGCTCATGTGTGCAATCTCATCTCAACACTTTGGGAGGCCAGGCAGGAGAATCGCCTGGGTCCAGGAGTTCCAGACCAGCTTGGGCAACAGAGCGGGACCCCGTTTTTGTGTGTGTGTGTGTGTTTTTTTTTTTTTAAGAACCAGGCTTGGTACATGCATGTAGTGTGGGAGTCTGAGGTGGGAGGGTCACTTGAGCCTAGGAGGAGGCAGCTGCAGTGAGCTGTGATTGTGCCACTGTACTCCAGCCTGAGTAACAGAGTGAGACCTTGTCTCAAAAACAAAAAAGAAAAGAAAAGAAAAGAAAAAATTTGGTCCGGTGCAGCGGCTCATGCCTGCAATGCCAGCACTTAGGGAAGCTGGGGCGGGCAGATCACTTAAGGTCAGCAGTTTGAAGCCAGCCTGGCCAACATGGTGAAAACCTCCGTCTACTAAAAATACAAAAATTAGCTGGGCATGGTGGCGCACACTTGTAATCCTAGCTGCTTGAGAAGCTGAGACAGAAGAATCACTTGAAGCCAGGACGTGGAGGTTGCAGTGAGCTGAGATTGCACCACTGCACTCCAGCCCGGGTGACAGAGCCAGGCTCCATCTCAAAAAAAAAAAAGTTGACTGAGTGAACAATGAAAGAACACAAGCAATTTAAGAAAGTTTAGTCCCAAGATGATTTACTGTTTTGGTAAAGTAATTTAATTTTAATCAAATTATCTTCTTTCTAATTCAAAACTTTAATTGATTTAAATAATAAGAAGATAAAAAATAACCAATTTGAAAGCTAGAGATAAAGATGTTTGGGTAGAAAAGGCGAAACCTTTGTGGATTTCCTTTAAAAAACACTCGAATCCATTTTCATGAATGAATGTAAGGGGAAGTCATGTGCCCACCTGCCTCTCTCAAACCTAGACAGAATGTTTGCAAATACCCAACAGGAAGCTCCAAAACTTCCCCATGATAGAAAATCAGTGAGAACAATATGTCTGGATCCTACTAGGCATTTCTAAACAATCTCATTATGCAGAAAAAGAATCATATGCAAGAAAGTATTTCTGGATAAAAGAAGACATTAAAAATGAACAAGACAATTTGGAAAAAAATTAGATTGAATTAAACATGTGAATGTGATACTTTGTTATACTGTCACTACACATGGGGAATCACCTAGACCAGGCTAAGAAAGCGATTGTTTGCAATAATGATGGTTACAGATACTACTAATTCCTGTAAATAACCCTTTATGCGTCCAGCAGTCTAACCTACTGCACCCAAAAAGATGTAGCAGTATCATAGAACTATTCAAATTTACAGTTTTGCATTTTCTCTACAGAAGTTATAAAATGACTAACACAAAATGAATCTTCAACATTTTGATGAGAATAAATGGCAACATATAAAACATAATCATCTGCTCAACTACCTATTTTAAGGTGGTTTAACACATTAACTAAAGATTCACCTGTGTTTCTCATGTTATGTGGAATGCAGAATAAAGGAAGAAGAAGTAAAGATACTGTGAACTACGGCCTCCTGCAGGACCTCCCAGTGGCTTCCTTCTACATGTTAGCTCACCAGGACCCAGTCCTGAGCTTCTCCAGCCAGACCTAAGAGGAAGGCAATAAACCAACCTATTGTCTGGTGGGGTCTGAACTGATTTCTGCCATTATAGACCCCACAGGTCTAAAGAGGAACTTGGAAATTGATTGCACATTGAGTTGCAAAACACTCCTGCCTTATGAAGAGTTGGACCAGCCTAAAGAACATCAACACTTACAAGGAAAATATAAACCCTTCCCCAATATTAAATAAAACTACTATCACTTGTTGACATGTTACTGTTAGGTACTATGCTAAATGCTTTATATATAAGATCACATTTAATTCTTCACCACCACCTTACGGGGGACATTATTATTCCCATTTTATAAATGGGGAAACATGAGATTGCAGAGTATTAAATGACTTTCTCAAAATCGCCCAGCTGGGAGGCGGTGGTGCTAATATTTCAAACCAGAGCTACTTGATTTCCAAGCCCTGGCCGCAGCCATCCCTCAGGAGATAGAACTCTCACCTTGGTCCTTTTACACTGTAGCCCTGACTTGAACCCCAAACTGCTTAGCAGAAAACTTGGGATCCTGCCCAGTTCTCATCAGCCCCCTCTATATTTTCCTAATGTGCTTGGTGGAAGAATGTGAAGGTTACTCTTCAAAATAGTTTGTGTGGGGAATGGCAAATAATACAAGGTAACATAGAATGAATGAATACCATGTGCCAGGCGCATGCAAAACTTATCCCACTTGATCCTTACAAATCTGTGAGCTGGACATTGTTATCCCCTCTTACAGATGAGGAAACAGGATCAGAGGGGTAAAATGCTATGCCCAAAGGAACACATTTATTCAGTTTAAGAGCCAGGATTCAAAACTGTGTTTTCTCCTTTTAGAGTCTGTTTATTTGGACACTACAGTATTCTGACTCTCAGTCAACTTGATTGTACGTGGCCTGTGATCATTTATGTGTGGACAATTCTTCCCAGATAAATCACCTTTCTTTAAATTAAAAAAGAAAAATCATTTCCACCTTCCTTTTTTTTTTCTTTTTGAGACGGAGTCTCGCGCTGTGTCACCCAGGCTGGAGTGCAGTGGCGCGATCTCGGCTCACTGCAAGCTCCGCCTCCCAGGTTCAGGCCATTCTCCTGCCTCAGCCTCCGAGTAGCTGGGACTACAGGCGCCCGCCACCTCGCCCGGCTAGTTTTTTGTATTTTTAGTAGAGACGGGGTTTCACCATGTTAGCCAGGATGGTCTCGATCTCCTGACCTCGTGATCCGCCCGCCTCGGCCTCCCAAAGTGCTGGGATTACAGGCTTGAGCCACCGCGCCCGGCCCCACCTTCCTTTAAATTAAGAAAAGAAAAATCACTAACAGGATTTTTTTTTTTTTTTTTTTTTTTTTTTTTTGTCTCCAGGAATAAAGCAACCTGAAAATAAGTGACATATATTAGATAGTAGGTCTTGGTTTCTAAAATTTAATAGTGAGGCAACACATTTTTGTAGACAAACCATTGCTTCTTACAAAGATAAGCATAGAAAGATACAGAGGAAAAAATCACTATAGTGCACAATCTCAATTTCTTCCACAAGAAACCAGATCTGGAGAGATTAATATGTCACCAAATAAAATAAAGTAAAAGAAAAATGGAGTAATTAAGGATCACATCTCCAGTTTCATACAACACAATCATACTACATGTAATAGTTCCCTATTGGCAGAAATATACTGTCATTTACTGCCAAGGATTATCTCTTGACACAATATATTTTATAGAGTTATATTGGAAAACAAGTGAAAAAGAAGGAATCCTGTGATTCACATATTGGAAAAATCTTGATGTAATTATGGTAGCTCATCTGCTAGATTAAGTTGTTGATGTGTTTTGTGATATGTAAATGAACTGGAATTCCCCTCTGATGTCACCAGTACCATCTTTCTCTTTCTTTCAGAATTAGAGAAGTGATTTGCATTTGAGGTTCTTCACTGTGGAGTAACTCTGGTCAGGGAGCATGCGAATACTCTCTGTGCATAATACAATCAGGGTATTCTTTTGCAAGAAATAAAGACAAAATGATGTAGATGAAAAAAAAATAAACTTGTTCACTTGTCCCAGCACATCCTAAATCTGTAGGCACTCAAACCCCTTCAGTCAAGAACTGCATAAACTTTCATGGATTCCTGTATGTATTTGCTTCAGAGAAGATGTTGTGAAGGTGGGATTGTTGGGGATGGTGCATTCCTGTTCCCCTCTCACAATGATGGGCAGGGGCAACAAGTCCATTCTGTCTATGGGCAGCAAAGCCCATCTACATGAGAAATGAAGTAGCTGGAGAAATGAAAAGATCTTTCCCACAAATTTCCTCTCCCCAGGACAGAGCTAGAGCTACACACGATGAGTCCAAAAGAAGCCATCCATTCATTGTGTCACATACATGTAAAAGTACAATATGTATATAAATATGCACATTTACATATGTAGATTTATTGTAAGAAATTGACTTACATGATTACAGAGGCAAAGAAGTCCCAAGATCTGCACTTGGCAAGCTGGAGACCAGGGAGAGCTGATGGCATAGTCTCGGTGCAAGTCCAAAGGCCTGAGAACCAGGAGAGCTGATAGAGTAAGTTCCAGTCTGAAAGTCAGCTGGCTTGAAACTCAAGAAGAGCGGAGGTTTCAGTTTGAGTCTGAAGGGGAGAAAAAGACCCATGTTCCAACTCAAGCAGTCAGGCAGGAGGAGTTCTCTCTTACTCAGCCTTTTTGTTTTGTTCAGGTCTTCAATTGATTGGATGGGGTCCACTCACATTAGGGAGGATATACTGCTTTGCTAGGTCTACCAATTCAAATGCTAATCTCATCTGGAAACACCTTCACAGACACACCCAGAATAATGTTTGACCAAATGTCTGGGCACCCAGTGGCCCAGTCAAGTTGATACATAAAATTAACCTAATGTATGCTGAGGGGCTAGCTAACAAATGCCTGGTAGAGGTGCCTTTTGGGTTGATACAAGAACAATAGACTTTAAATTCTCAACCTAAGAAAATCTAAAAATTAACTAGTTAGCATTATGTAACTACAGATATTTCATCAGTCTATCTGCTGTTTCCTGTAATCAGAGAAATTTCCAAATAATTCAGATGGGCTTTACAAGTAGAAAAGGAAGAATCCTATGATTCACATATTGGAAAAGTCTTGATATAAGTATGGTAGCTCATCTTCTAGATTAGGTTGTTGATGTGTTTTGTGAGATGTAAATGAACTAGAATTCCCTTCTGATAGCACCAGTACCATCTTCCTTTATCATTCAGATCAAATATTAAACTCAGGTTGATGACTTTCATGACTTCCAGAAAATGTACTATTCATTTTCATTCCTTCTCTCTCCCTGATTTGAGTCTCATTTCTTTCCTCCCTCTCTTATTTTCCCCACTCTTTTTGTTCTGAGTATCATAGTTAAGTTGAATGTCAACTAAAATTTGTTAGGCAGTGTTGCTACTTTTAAAGAATGTTTGTCCTACAGATGTTGAATCTTTGAGTTTTCCAATGACTGTTGAATGTAAAATGGTTAGTGTTACCTACAAAAAGAACAAAAATTTTGAGAGGCCAAGGCAGAAGGATCACTTGAGACCAGGAGTATGAGACCAGCCTGGGCAATATAACAAGACCGTGTCTCTACAAAATAATTTTTTTAAAAAATTAGGAATAATCCTAACTACTCAGGAGACTGACACGAGAGGAATGCTTGTGCCCAGGAGTTCGAGGTTGCAGTAAGTTAAGATTGTACCACTGCACTCCAGCCTGGGCGACAGAGTAAGACCTTGTCTCTAAAAAAGCAAAAACAAAAATAAAATGCTCTCACTGCAAACCCCTTGTGGTGAAATAATTCATTTTAGAGTGAGGATTAGAATCTCTGCAAACGGGAGAATGCTTACAGGCAATTGCTGTGATTCGTCCCTCACTCTTGCTTACTGTGCTCAATTTTCTTAAACTTCCATTGATAGATGTTTCCCTGGTGACTATCATGGAAGAAATTGTAATTTTCCTAAGCCTACTTAAGCACTTCTAGTCTTGACTTGAGTCTAACACTTTTGGGACAAATTTTGATTTTTCTAGGAGTAATATGTAACTAGTTTCAAGGTTTGCCAATAACTGGGACATACATCAAATAATGTATATCTATGATTATGCTTTTGTTAGTGAGCTATTATATAATTAGCAAATTTTAGATTACTATAATAGTCAAAAGAGCACATATTTTAATAATGTGCCTATGATATGGCCCACAGAATATCATAATTCTTAAGGAGATATTTGCCTCTGTGCTTTCTCAAAATTTATACAGTGAAAAGTCAGCTCATCTGGCTTCTCGGCTGTAAACCACTTCACAAATCCAGAGTGAATTTTAAAAATGCCAACCCTGCTATCTGAAGAGCCTGCTATAGTGCCAGATTCTGCTGATGGGAGAATGTTTTTCACAGCTTGAATACCAATTATGAAAAAGTATACAACAGAAAGCAGAAATATTACACAAAGGGGAAGACTATAAACCCAAGAAAGGATATATTCTTTCCCTTTGCCGTGGTGGTTCTGCACTCATGACTGACTGAACTGAAACTTTTCAAATGTGCCCATTATTTTTATTTTTTTATTTTTATCTTTCTTAAAGACAGTGTCTTGCTCTGTCACCTGGGCTGGAATGCAGTGGCATAATCATAGCTCACTGTAACCTTGAACTTCTGGGCTCAAGGGTTCCCCTCGCCTTAGCCTCCCAAGTAGCTAGGACTACTCCCAGCTAATTTTTTTTGTTTTGTAAAGATAGAGTCTTACTATGTTGCCCAGGTTGGTCTCGAACTCCTGAGCTTCAGTGATCTTCCTGCCGTGGCCTCCCAAAGTACTGGGATTACAGGCATGAGCTATTGTGCCTGGCTAGATTTGTTCATTTTAGAAGCGTTACTTTTACTATTTTCAACTTGAAAACATTTTACACTATTCATTGTTAATTTTTAAAAAAAGTAATGTATAATGTGTATATATTTAAGCCAAATTTACAAATCAAGATTAGTAATTATTCCTTTTCCCCCCTAGAATATAAAATATTCTGTGGTATTTCTATGGGAATTGAAAATATCCATTAGGTGTGAGTGTGTGAGGCCAGGATCTACAGTAACTAACTTCATTCACACCCAGTCTAGTGGGAGAGTTAGAGACAGTAGGACCACACTGTTCAAAAGAAGATAACGAGAGCCACATACATAATTTCTAATTTCCTAGTAGCAACATTAACAAAGGCAAAAAGAAACAATTGAAATTAATTTTAAAATGTATTTGATTTAACCCAATATATCTGTACTATATGGTTTCAGCATATAATCAATATAAAATTAATAAAATATTTTACATGTTTTCATACTCTGTGTTTAAAATCTAGTGTCCATGTTATGCTTACAGCACACCTCAGTTTGGACTAGCCACATCTCAAGTACTCAATAGCCACATGTGGTTGGTGGGTACCATATTGGATAACACCAAGTAGATTGGACACCATCTCCTTCTTAGACTTTTGTTAGACAAATTAGATGATGGATTTTTTTTTGAGACAGAGACTTGCTCCGTCACCCAGGCTGGAGTGCAATAGAGCAATGTCAGCTCACTGTAACCTCTGTCTCCTAGGCTTAAGCGATTTTCCTGCCTCAGCCTCCTGAGTAGCTTGGATTACAGGCACCTACCACCATGCCCAGCTAATTTTTGTATTTTTAGTAGAGACGAGGTTTCACCATGTTGGCCAAACTGGTCTTGAACTCCTGACCTGAAGTGATCTGCCTGCCTCAGCCTCCCAAAGTGCTAGGATGTGAGCCACTGCACCCGGCCAGATGATGGATTTTTAAAATGTGAACCTTTTACTGATGCATAAAAACATACAGAACAATGCATAAATAATAAGTGCATTTTGATGAGTTTTCATGAAGAACATAGCTGCTTAACTAGACCCCAGATTATGAGATGGAACATTAGTAGGGGCTCCCTCATGTTCCGTTTAAATTTTCTTTTGATATCACAAATATCAAAACCTTGCTTTTCTTGTCCCCCACTCTATAAAGTAGACTCAGTTATACATTAGGTTGGTGTGAAAGTAATTGGTGCACATTTACTGGTAAAGTAACTGGTAAAAGCCAATCCTTTGGTTTTCAGGGCAGTTCCAATCCTGGTTCATGAACCTGCATTATGGATCCTCAAAAATTGAAGAAGCCCCCAAGGGGCCATGCCGGGAAAGGAAAGTTGAAAAGGAAGGACATCCCTGACTACTTAAAAAACTGGGTGTGTGTATACTTCTCTTGGCTCTTATTTAGTTTTGAATATAGGGTGATGTAATTCAAATACATTCTGAATCTGCTTTCTTTCTCCACATGGTCATTAGATATGAGTGGAGTAAGGATGAGAAAATGACTCTAAGTTATACCGGCTTCTAAGGGATGTTGCAAAGCTGTGATCATTTTTGATCAAGCAAACTTTTCTCTCGGCCTAAGAAGAACTGGGTATACAACATACACCCTATAAATATAGTGCATGGCTAGGAGGGCGAGAGACAGAGCAAACATCCAAGCATTTTACACATTTTTCTAAAAAAAAATTTTCGGAAAAGAAACCCAGGTTTATATATGTAGTCTTTCCAGGGCTACAGAAAGGGTGAAAGGCTGGCATGTGGTGGCTCAGGCCTGTAATCCCAGCACTTTGGGAGGCACTTTGGTGGATCACCTGAGGTCAGGAGTTCGAGACCAGCCTAGCCAACATAGTGAAACCCTGTCTCTACTAAAAATACAAAATTAGCTGGGTGTGGTGGTGGGCGTCTGTAATCCTAGCTATCAGGAGGTTGAGGCAGGAGAATCACTTGAACCCAGGAGGCAGAAGTTGCAGTGAGCTGAGATCGTGCCATTGCACTCCAGCCTGGGCAAAAAGAGGGAAACACCTTATCAAAAAAAAAAAAAAAAAAGTGAAAGGGAGGTAAGCATGAATACAGGAAAGCACACTTTGCCAAGCTAGAGATGAAATTGCACATCTCCCTGCCATTCCCTTCAGGAGCCTTCTCCTAGGAGGGGAGAGTCCACGACTTCAAGCCCTTCCTCTGCAGAGAGCTGTGCAATAGCAGCACAGATCAGCGTGGCTCCCCCAGGAAGCAGAATGCCTTGTTCCTGCTGTGACTGCAATGGCTCCCTCTTTCTCTCTCTTTCTGCCCTATCCTTCCTTGTGGGGTGCCTTTCTTTGAGGGCAAAAGTGTCTTGGATATTTTCAAGCACTCGAAAGATAAAGGACATCACAAGAGTGCGTCTGCCACATAGCTATTTAACTGGTTAAAGATAGAAAATGATATTGGCTAAAAAAACCCAGTCTCTGCATAGCTTAGTGACTGATGGTTAATGTTGAGTGTCAATTTGATTGAAGGATGCAAAGTATTGCTCTTGGGAGTGGCTATGAGGGTGTTGCCAAAGGAGATTAACTTTTGAGTCAGTGGATGGGGAGAGGTAGACCCACTCTCAGTCTGGGTGGGTATCATTTAATCAGCTGCCAGCGCAGCTAGGATAAAGCAGGCAGAAGAACATGGAAGGACTTGACTTGCTTAGTCTTCCAGCCTCCATCATTGTCCTGTGCTGGATGCTTCCCGGCTTTGAACATCAGATTCCAAGTTCTTCAGCTTTTGGACTCTTGGACTTACACCAGTGGTTTGCCAGGGGCTCTCGGGCCTTCGGCCACAGACTGAAGGCTGCACTGTCAGCGTCCCTACTTTTGAGGTTTTGGAACTTGGACTGGCTTCCCTGCTCCTCAGTTTGCAGATGGCCTATTGTGGGATTTCCCCTTGTGAACGCGTGAGTCAATTCTCCTAATAAACTCCCCTTCATATATACATCTATCCTATTAGTTTTCTCCCTCTAGAGAACCCTGACTAATACAGTGACTATTTTGTCACTCCTTATTCTGAAGAGAGCAAAATCTTTTGGTGTTGCGGGGAGGCTGAGTATTCCCTGTTCCATCATTTGTTCTATCTCACAGGATAGGACTGAACCCCTGACGTATCTGAACGTCATGACGAACTGTGGTATTACGCAGTCTCACGGCTCAGCAGGGAAGTGGGCTGGCAACACTAGATGAGTCAAGGGATTAAACCTTTCCAATTTCCATTTTTTAGTTAAAACAAAAAAAAACACTATACAAAAAATTGAAAAACAAAAACAAACTGAAAAGAAAATTTGACATATGGAAAAGTGTATCATAGGGATAGGCCATGGGCAATTGCACATAGGTAGTCCACAAGAGCTGGCTGACTATCACCATCATTCATTGTATTTTGAAGTCTTGCATTGCAATGAGTAGTTGCTTTATTTTTAATTGGGCACAGCCTTCCTTGGTGAATATGTTCACACTGATTTTCTATGTGGTGCTGCTGTTTTAGAAATTCTTCCATGATTTGATATACATGGAAATGGGCATTCCCTCTTCTGCCTAACATAATGCAACCATCTTGTGACTGTGATTTTCAGGGGTTTATCGAATTAATTAATTTTTTGGAGACAGGATCTCGCTCTGTCGCCCAGGCAGGAGTGTAGTGGCATGATCACAGTTCACTACAGCCTCTACCTCCCAGCCTCAAGCCATCCTCCTCCTTCAACCTCCAGAGTAGCTGAACTGCAGGCACACACCACTACACCTGGCTAATTTTTGTATTTTTTTGTAGAGATGGGATTTATGTGGCCCAGGCTGGTCTCAAGCTCCTGGGCTCAAGCGATATTCCCACCTCGGCCTCCCAAAGTGCTGGGATTACAGGCATGAGCCACGGCACCTGGACTGATTTTCAGGATTTTATATGTTAGAGAATTAATTTATACTTTAGGGATTTTGATCTTTTGGGACTTACACATTAAGGATTATGGCGTTTGGCATTGTGTCTTCCTGGATTATAATCCAAACCGGAAAAATACTTTGAAGTTTTACTTTCTCTGGGTCTTCCACCCACCTTCTGCCCAATGGTAGCCTTTACTCCCTGGTAACGCTCTAAAGTGTTGCTGAGTCTGAGCAGACACTGTAGATAAAGTTGTACCAGAGCTTCTCTTGGTGCGCATTTTCTGCCTGTGTGAAACCACCCTCACAGAGTTAACAAGAATTGCATGCCAGGTTCTGGACAGAAACGTAATACTTATAATTGAGCATTGATCACACTGCACTCTGGGCCACTTCCTTATAACTGCCTACTAAACGCAAATCTAGTGTGCACATCAGGCTTACAGCACACCTCGATTTGGACTAGCCACATCTCACTAGATACTGACCATTTGCATTCTCATTAATACTAGATACTAAATTCTCATTGTTTCTATAGCTAGACTCTCTGACATTAGAATCATAAGGCTTTTGTTTAAGAATTGCTTAAGATGTTTTTCAGATTCTGAATTGCAGCAAAATGGGTGGTACCAACCAGTTCGAAGAATCCCACAGAGGAATGGAATCAACAGGAGAATACAGTTTCTTCTCTCTATCTTGTGACTTCACTCTACACTCTTCAACCTAACAACCGTCTCTACAACTCAGCCCACTACTTATCCAAGCCTCTTAAAATCCCTTTTCCCTAGACGCCTCGGGGAGGCAGATCTGAGGTTTCCCCCCATCTCTTTCATTTGGCTGCCTTATGATTAAACCTCTTTCTCTGCTGCAACCTACTGTCTTAGTGTATTTGCTTGCCACGAGAGGACTAAGCTCTGAGTTTTTTCATTTTGCTCAAATTCTTGTCTAAGAGGTCTGGGGAGTCATGCCCTACAAACCATAAATTCTCATCAGATGGGTTGTATTTAACCCTATATATTGTGATTTACTTTCCAGTCTGACTCCGGAAAGAGTCTAGCACATTTTAAAGATCTGAATAGGAAATATTTGTCATCTACTCTAAGGGCAGACACTATAAGACTTCAAAAGGACCTTGGTCTCCACAATCTTTTATCTTAACCCGAACATTTCCTTTCTAACCAATTGTCAACCAGAAAATATTTAAATTTACCTATAGCCTAGAAGCACTTCCCCTGTCCCCCGCTTTGAGTTGTCCCACCTTTCTGGACCAAACCAATGTATTTTTAAGAAATACATTTAAGATGCAGTTGATTGACATCTCATGCATTTCTAAAATGTATAAAACCAAGCTGCACCTGGGCCACCTTGGGCACATGTTCTCAGGACCTCCTGAGGGCTGTGCCACAGGCCATAGTCACTCACATTTGACTTAGAATAAATCTCTTCAAATATTTTACATAATTTGACTCTTTTCATTGACGCACAAGTTGGGAAACAAACCTGGTACAATTATGTAGGTGAGCTTACCACTCGCATGAATTTGATATCTTCTGTATATCAACAACTTCTAGATCTATATATGCAGCACTAGACTTTCCTCTTAGCTCCAGACCCATAGTATAGCTTTACAGTAGACATCTCCAACCACAAGGTTTATAGCAATGCCAGGTTCAGCAAATCCATTTGAGCTCGGGATGCTTCCCCAACAAAACTGTCCTCTTCCAGTGTTTTCTGCCTCAGTGATGTGAGCCCCAAATATCTGAGACAGGTCCCAGTCAATTTAGAAAGCCTATTTTGCCAGAGTTAAGGATGCGTAGCTATGACACAGCCTCAGGAGGTGCTAATGACATGTGGTCGAGGTACCCAAAGTGGTCGAGGCCCAGCTTTGTTTTATACATTTTAGAGAGGCATAAGACATCAATCAATATATGTAAGATGTACACTGGTTCTGTCTGGAAAGGCGGGACAACTGGAAGTGGAGAGGGGGCTTCTAGGTCAGTGAGCAGAGGAATGACTTTGAGTTCTATCGGTCCTTTGTTCACAGGGAAATTCCTTGTGAGGGAGGTGTGTAGCTTTTTTTTTTTTTAAATCTTAGTAGCTATGTTTTTTAGGAATAGATTCGGAGGCTGGTTTGCCCTAAGCAGTTCCCAGCTTGACTTTTCCCTTTGGCTTAGTGGTTTTGGGGTCCCAAGATTCATTTTCCTTTCACAGTGAACAGCCCCTTCTTGTCCCTAGTCATGCCTGACACCTGGGATCTCCTGCATCAGTACTCCGATTTCCATTTGATCACTAAGTATGGTTGATTCTAGCTCCTGCAGATCTTGAATGTAACCACGTTCCTCCACCGCCCTTGACTGTGCTACTAGGACTACACTTGTCCCAGCCATGTCACTGGAGTGGATTTAGGCTCTCCTCATGCCCACTAAGTAATTATTAAAAATGCAAGACTAATTGTCACTTCAAAGTCTTTCTACTTTTCTAAAACAAACTCCAAAGTCCTTAACAGCATGCTTCAGACTGCATGAACTGACAACTTTCTTTCTTTCCCACCTCTGCTTGCCCCACTTTCTGCTGTCCAGACACTGCAGCCCCTTGTAAATTCTTCCATTGTAATGTGCTGCTTCCTGTCTCAGAGCCTTTGCATGGACTCGTCTCTCTTCTTCAAATGTTCTACTTCTAGGGAAACTTCCTTGATCCCTAAGACTAGGTAAGGCCCACTGTTATGTGTCTCATGTTTATTCACATAGGTATTAATAAATTTTTCTCTAGCGTCTTCAGTGGTCCATAAGGATCACAAGAACAAAGACTGCCCAGCCTTAGCCCTGTTGGGGCTCAGAACATGATACTCGTAATTATGGCACTTGGCACACTGAGTACTTTAAACTGAGGGACATTGGAGAGCCTCAGAAACAAGATCTCTCTGACCTCTTGAGGCAGGAGGATAGAGAATTAGGGTAGCCGAGGGTTGAGGCATAAGCAAACGAATAGGAGTTTGCATAAGCAAGAGAACAGCAGGTGTAGCCAGTTCTAGGCAAGACTGGGCAGCATACAGGCCACCTCTTCACTCCTGTGAAAACAAGACAAAAGTTTCCACTTCAGCCTCTGATTGATGTGGACCATGTCTCCACTTCAGCCTCTGATTAGTTGCAGGCCAATTGTTCATAGAGCGTAACCAATTGGAGGCCTCTAAAGGGCAGCTAGGGGTGTTACCAAATTCTTTTGACTTTATAGAAAGCCTGGGGAGCATTGCAGTAGAGGAGGCTCTTGGGCCTCTTGCCTGAGCCTGCCCTCACTCTGTGAATTGTACTTTTGCTTTTTCAGTAAATCTATGCCTTTGTTACTCCATTCTTTTGTTGTCATTTGTCTTTCACTGCTTTGTTCTTTTGTTGCTTTGGGCATTTTGTTCAAGTCTTTGTTCAACAAGCCAAGAACTTGGACAATTCACAATCAAGACCTTCCATCCAGGAACAGTCTTACTGTGTGTCTTCCACCCCTCTTCTTCCCTAAAGCCAGTCATAAATTTCAGAATTCCTCCTCCGCAAAATGAGTCATAAAAACTAGAACTCCTCTCCCACAAAGCAAGCCGTAAGACCTAGAAAAGTCACTCTCTCCCTTCTCTCTGGAATGTCCTCATTCCAGAGAAGTCCTGCCCTATTCTCGGGAGGAAGGAGTGATGCTCAGAGAGGCCAAGAAAAGTCTGGGCAGATGGTTCTTGCTAGGTTCCCCGCCTCAGTCTATCACCATTAGATCATAGCCTTTTTGTCCAATCACATTTCTACATGGCTGTCCATTCTTCACTGAACCTAAGCACAAAAGTAGACAGTATTCCTGGGTCTTTGGGTCTTCATATCTGAAGACTTCTATGTCATGTAAATCTGTGTTTAAATAGTTATGCTTTTCTCTTCTTAACCTATCTTTCATTATAGGAGTGTTGGCTGTGACTCTTGTAATAGGGGAGGAAAGGTATTAAACACAGCCGACACTCCTATAACAAAAGGCAGGTTAAACGCACAGTCCTCCAGAATGTTACATCTGCCCAAGACTTCTGACACCAGCTACAAGTTCAGAGATCCCCAGGGCCACCCTCACTTTGGATTAGCCAGCCACAAATTTGGGGGTCCCCATGGACTCCCTCAGGTTTGATAATGTGCTGGAATGAGTCACAGAACTCAGGAAAGCGTTATATGTAGGATGACAGTTTTATTACAGCAAAGGATACAGTTCAGAACCAGCCCAAGAAAAAGATCATAAGGCAAGATCTCGGACTGGGAGGGTCCTGAACACAAAGCTTCCATGCCCTCGGGATGCATTACTCTCCTGGTGTTGATGTTTGGCTATTCGCAGAGTGTCATCAATCTAAGAAGCTCACCTGGGCTTTGGTACCTAGAGATTTTCTCCAGGCTCCATTACATAGGCATGACTGATTGTATCACGGCCCACATGGTTAAACCCAATCTCTAGCCCCCTCCCCTTCTTGGATATCAGGCTAGCATCACATGGCTCAAAGTCCCAACCCCCTAACCACATGGTTGGTCTTTCTGGTGTGGCCAGTGCTCACCTTAAGCCTATTGGTGTGGCCTGGGCCTCATACTGAGTCATCTCTTAGTGTAACGTACCAAGGGTCCACCTTGAAGCACCTCATTAACACAAACTATCGGGTGTGGTTTAAGGGGCCCATCATGAGTCACAAAGACACTCCCATTACTCTAGAAATTCCAGGAGTTTAAAGGTTAACTCCAGAGAGCAGGCACAAAGACAAGACTTCTCGTTGAGTAAAGTTAATTCATCACTCTGCAGTGTCTTAGAACGGGCAGTGCCTGAGACAGACTTCATTCCTTCCCTAACTGTGTATATAAAGCCAAAGGGCAAAAAAAAGCAGATTCATTCTTAGGAAAACTTCAGATTTCGAACGCCATTGGCATACTTTATTTTGTCTTTGGTTATTTAACCCTCATGGTATAATTCCCTACTAAAAAATGTAAAAGGCAGAGAGACAGGGAAGATTTAATATCACTAGATATATACGACTGAGAAGTAACACCCCAAACCATTGTAGCAGAGCTTAGTTAAACCAAAGATTACAATAATTTTACATTACCTTTCCCCAGTGATTTATAGTTTACAAAGTGCTGCATACACCGTATCCCTTGAAATGTTAAAATCAGTGCAAAAGGGTATAAATAAATAATGCAAAAGTTGAGTGGCAATTAACAGAGCAAAAAGGTTGCTCAACTTACTTAAGAATTACATTGTGCTAGAATTCATTTTTCTAGCACAGCGAAAGCATCATTTACATAACAATGAATATGCTAATTAAGATTAATCTAGAAAATCTGCTGCGCGACAATGCTTTGTTAATACATTTCAAGGTACTTTACAAATATGAAAGTTTAAAATCTGATAGCAGGTTTTGCAAGTTTTTTCTTTAAAATCAAACAGCATGATACAAAAAATTAAGTGAAGCAGACAATAAAATTTTCTTCCCAGAAGGAAGCTATTTTCTATTTAAGCATAATATTTGCCCTTTTCCCTCCTAAATGAGTGGAGATTCCATTATGTCCTTTTCTGAGGCTATATAAAAATTCTCTATATATTTTATATTTGTTCCTCTGTCTCTAATGTGCTTTTTTCCCCTTGTGACTGCTTTACAATTTTTCTTTATCATAGGGTTTTGACAGTTGATTTTTTTAAATATATATTTTTTATTTTAAGAGCTTTTGGGGTGCAAGTGGTTCCTGGTTACATGGATGACTTGTATAGTGGTAAAGTCTGAGATTGTAGTGCACCCAAGTAGTGTACATTGTTCTCAGTATGTACTTTTTAATCCCTCATCCCTCTTCCCCCTTTTGAGTCTCCTATGTCCATTAAATTAATATCACTCTGCATAACTTCACACATCCATAGGTTAGCTCTCACTTATAACTGAAAATGTATGGTACTTGGTTTTCCATTTCTGAGTTACTTCACTTGGAATAATTGCCTCTAACTGCATCTAACTTGCTGTGAAAGACATTATTTTATTCATTTTTATGGCTGAATAGTGTTCCGTGGTGTTGTAGCAGGACGAGCCGCAAGCAAGAACCCCTCAGACACTGAGCTGTGGAAGGAAAGGGCTTTATTCAGCTGGGAGAACCAGCGGACTCACGTCTCCAAAAACTGAGCTCCCTAAAGGAGCAATTACTGTCCCTTTTAAGAGCTTACTCCACGTGAGAGGGTTGTGATCGATTGAACAAGCAGGGGGTACGTGACTGGGGGCTGCATGCACTGGTAATCAGAACAGAACAGGATAGGGATTTTCACAATGCTTTTCCATACAATGTCTGGAATCCATGGATAACATAACCAGTTAGGTCAGGGGTCAATCTTTAACTACCAGGCCCAGGGCGTGGCGCCGGGCTGTCTGCCCGTGGATTTCATTTCTGCCTTTTAGTTTTTACTTCTTCTTTCTTTGGAGGTAGAAATTGGGCACAAGACAACATGAGGGGTGGTCTCCTCCCTTAGTATAATTATATCACATTTTCTGTATTCAGTCATCATTTAATGGATACTTAGATTGGTTCCATATCTTAGAAATTGTGAATTGTGCTACAATAAACATATGCATGCAAGTGTCTTTTTGGTAGATACTTTGGGTAGATACCTAGTAGTGGATTACTGGATTGAATGGTATATCTACTTTTAGTTCTTCAAGAAATCGTCATACTATTTTCCATAGAGCTTGTACTAATTTAGCAGCCCACCAGCAGTGTAAAAGTGTTCCTTTTTCAGCATATCCATGCCAGCATCTATTGTTTTTTGAATTTTTAATAACGGCCATTCTGGCTGAGGTACAATGGTATCTCATGGTGGTTTTAATGTGCATTTCCCTGATGATTAGTAATGTTGACTACTTTTTCATATGTTTGTTGGCCATTTGTATATCCTCTTTTGAGAAATGCCTATTCATGTCATTTGCCCACTTTTTGATGTGATTAATTTTCTCTTGCTGATTTGTTTGAGCTCCTTGTAAATTCAGGATATTAGTCCTTTGTCAGATGCATAGTTTGCAAATATTTTCTCCCATTCTGTGCGTTGTCTGTTTACTCTGTTGACTATTTCTTTTGTGGTGCTGAAGCTTTTTAGCTTAATTAGGTCTCATTTATTTATTTTTGTTTTTGTTGCATCTGCTTTTGGGGCTATAGTCATCAATTCTTTGCCAAGCCAATGTCCAGGAGTGTTTTTCCTAGGTTTTCTTCTAGAATGTTTATGGCTTCTGGTCTTAGATTTAGGCTTTTGATCCATCTTGAGTTGATTTTTGTATATGGTGAGAGAGAGAGAGAGAGAGAGAGAGATCCACTTTCACTCTTCTTCATGTGGCTATCCAGTTTTCCCAGAACCATTTATTGAATAAAGTATCCTTCCCCCAATTTATGTTTTGTCAAAGATCCGTTGGTTGTAAATATTTGGCTGTATTTCTGGGTTCCCTATTCTGTTTCATTGATCTATGTATCTACCTTTATACTAGTACCATGCTATTTTGGTTACTATAACCTTGTAGTATAATTTGAAGTCAGATAGAGTGATGCCTCCAGATTTGTTCTTTTTGCTTTAGGATTGCTTTGGCTATTCGAGCTTTTTTTATGGGGTCCATATGAATTCCAGGATTGCATTTCTAATTCTGTGAAAAATGATACTGATATTTTGATAGGAATTGTATTGAATCTATAGGTTGATTTGGGTCGTATGGTCATTTTCATGATATTAATTCTTTCAATCCATGAGCATGGCATCTATTTCCATTTGTTTGTGTCATCTATGATATCTTTCAACAGTGTTTTGTAGTTCTCCTTGTAGAGATCTTTCACCTCCTTGGTTAAGTATAGTCGTAGGTAATTTTTTGCACCTTTTGTAAAAGGAATTGAGTTCTTAATTTGATTCCCAGCTTTGTCATTGCTGGTGTATAGTAGTGCTACTGATTTGTTTACATTGATTTTGTAACCTGAGACTTTACTGAATTTGCTTATCAAATCTAGGAGTCTTTCAGTGAAGTCTTTAGGATTTTCTGGGTATATGATCATATTATTGGCAAACAGGGATAGTTTGACTTCCTCTTCCAATTTGGATGCCCTTTATAAGTTTCTCTTGCCTGATTGCACTGAGTAGGACTGCCAGTGTTATGTTGAATAGAAGTGGTGAAAGTGAACATCCTTGTCTTGTTCAAGTTCTCAGGGGGAATGCTTTCAACTTGTTCCCATTCAATATGATGTTAACTGAGAGTTTGTCATACATGGCTCTTATTATTTTGAGGTATGTTCATTCCATGCCTAGTTTGTTGAGGGTTTCTAATCATAAAGGGAGACTGGACTTTATCGAATGCTTTTTCTGCATCTATTGAGATGATCATATAATTCTTAAATCTGTTTATGTGACATATCACATTTATTGACTTGCATATGTTGAACCATTCCTGTATCCCTGGGATGAAACCCACTTGATCATGGTGAATTATCTTTTTGTTGTGCTATTGGATTCAGTTTGTTAGTATTTTGTTATGAATTTTTCTATTTATGTTAATCACAGATATTGGTCTATAGTTTTCTTTTTTCGTTATGTCCTTTCCTCATTTTGGTATCAGGGTGACACTGGCTTCATAGAAAGAGTTAGGGAGGATTCTCTCTTTCTCAATTCCTTTGGAATGATTTCAGTAGGACTGGTACCAATTCTTTCTGGAATGTCTGGTAGAATTTGGCTGTGAATACATGGGGCACTAGGCTTTTTTTGTTGGTATTTTGTGTTTTTTTTTTTTTGCTGACTTAATTTCATTATTTGTTATTGGTCTGTTCAGGATTTCTATTTCTTCCTGATTCAAGCTAGGAGAATTGTATGTTTCCGGGAATGTGCCCCTTTCCTCTAGATTGTCTAGTTTACATGCATAAAGGTGTTCATAGTAGTGTAAAATTGTCTTTTGTATTTCTGCAATGTCAGTAGTAATGTCTCCATTTTCATTTCTGACTGAGCTAATTTGAATCTTCTGTCTTCTTTTCTTAGTTAATCTAGTTAATGGTCTATCAACTATCTTTTTATAGAAATAACTTTATTTCATTGATCTTTTGTATTTTTATTTCAATTTCGTTTAGTTCTGCTCTTATTTTTTTTCTTCTTGTAACTTTGGTTTTGGTTTGTTCTTGTTTCTCTAGTTACTTGAAGTGTAATGTTAGGTTGTCAATTTGTGATTTTTCAGACTTTTTAATGTAGGTATTTAGTGCTGTTAGCTTTCCTCATAGCACTGCTTTTGCTGTATCTCAGAAGTTTTGATAACTTGTGTCACCATTATCATTCATTTTGAATAACTTTAAAATTTCCATCTTGATTTCATTGCTAACCCAAAAGTCATTCAGGAGCAGATTGATTAATTTCCATGTATTTGTATAATTTTGAGGGTTCCTTTTAGAGTTGATTTCTAGTTTTATTCTACTGTGGTCCAAGAAGACACTTGATATGATTTTGATTTTTAAAAATTTATTGAGACAAGCCGTGATTAAGATGGCTGAATAGGAACAGCTCTGGGCTGCAGCTTCCAGCGAGATCAACACAGAAGACCAGTTACCTCAGTTGGAAACCTGCGTTTCCAACTGAGGTAACTGGTTCATCTCATTAGGACTGGTTGGACAGTGGGTGTAGCTCATGGAAGGTGAGCTGAAGCAGGATGGAGTGTCACTCACCTGGGAAGGGCAAGGGGTCAGGGGATATCTCTTTCCTAGCCAAGGGAAGCCATGACACACCATACCTGGAAATACAGTACACCTCCACCCAAATACTGCGCTTTCCTCATGGTCTTAGCAACCAGCAGAGCAGGAGAATCCCTCCCATTCCTGGCTTGGTGGGTCCAATGCCCATGGGGCCTTGCTCATTGCTAGCACAGCAATCTGAGATTAACCTGCAAGGCTGCAGCCCAGCAAGGGGAGGGGCAACCACCATTGCTGAGACTTGAGTAGGTAAACAAAGCGGCTGGGAAGCTCAGACTGGGCAGAACCCATCACAGCTCAGCAAGGCCTACTGCCTCTATAGACTCCACCTCTGTGGGCAGGGCATAGTTGAACAAAAGGCAGCAGACAACTTTTGCAGACTTAAACATCCCTATCTGAAAGTCCTGAAGAGAGCAGTGGTTCTCCTAGCATGGTGTTCAAGCTCTGAGAACAGACAGACTGCCTCCTCAAGTAGGTTCCTGACCTCTGTGTAGCCTGGATGGGAGACACCTCCCAGTAGGGGCTGACAGACACCTCATAAAAGTGAGTGTCCGTCTGGGACAAACCTTCCAAAGGAAGGATCAGGCAGCAATATTTACTGTTCTGCAATATTTGTTCCTCTGCAGCCTCTGCTGGTGATACCCAGGAAAACAGGGTCTGGAGTGGACCTCCAGCAAACTCTAACAGACCTGCAGCTGAGGGGCCCAAACTGTTAGAAAGAAAACTAACAAACAGAAAGGAATAGCATCAACATCAGCAAAAAGGACATCCACACCAAACCCCATCTGTAGGTCACCAATATCAAAGACCAAAAGTAGATAAAACCACAAAGATGGGGAGAAACCAGAGCAGAAAAGCTGAAAATTCCAAAAACTAGAGAACCTCTTCTCCTCCAAAGGATTGCAGCTCCTTGCCAGCAACAGAACAAAACTGGATGGAGAATGACTTTGACAAGTTGACAGAAGTAGGCTTCAGGAGGTCAGAAATAACAAACTTCTCTGAACCAAAGCAGCATGTTCTAACCCATCACAAGGAAGCTAAAAACCTTGAAAAAAGGTTAGACAAATGGCTAACTAGAATAAACAGTGTAGAGAAGACCTTAAATGACCTGATGGAACTGACAACCATGGCACGAGAACTTTGTGATGCATGCACAAGCTTCAATAGTCAATTCAATTAAGTGGAGGAAAGGATAACAGTGATTGAAGATCAAATTAATGTAATAAAGCAAGAAGACAAGATTAGAGAAAAACTAAAAAAGAAATGAACAAAGCTTCCAAGAAATATGGGACTCTGTGAAAAGACCAAATCTATGTTTGATTGGTGTACCTGAAAGTGACGGGGAGAATGGAACCAAGTTACAAAATACTCTTCAGGATATTATCCAGGAGAACTTCCCCAACCTAGCAAGGCAGGCCAACATTCAAATGCAGGAAATACAGAGAACGCCACAAAGATACTCTTTGAGAAGAGCAACCCCAAGACACGTAACTGTGATTCACCAGGGTTGAAATGAAGGAAAAAAATGTTAAGAGCAGCCAGAGAGAAAGGTCAGGTTACCCACAAAGGCAAGCCCATTAGACTAACAGTGGATCTCTAGGCAGAAACCCAGAAGTCAGAAGAGAGTGGGGGTCAATATTCAACATTCTTAAAGAAAAGAATTTGCAACCCAGAATTTCATATCCAGCCAAACTAAGCTTCATAAGTGAAGGAGAAATAAAATCCTTTACAGACAAGCAAATGCTGAGAGATTTTGTCACCACCAGGCCTGCCTTACAAGAGCTCCTGAAGGAAGCACTAAACATGGAAAGGAACAAATGGTATCAGCCACTGCAAAAACATGCCAAATTAAAAAGACCATCGATGCTATGAAGAAACTGCATCAATTAACGGGCAAAATAACCAGCTAACATCATAATGACAGGATCAAATTCACACATAACAATATTAACCTTAAATGTAAATGGGCTAAATGCTCCAATTAAAAGACACAGACTGGCAAATTGGCTAAAGAGTCAAGAACCATCAAGGTGCTGTATTCAGGAGACCCATCTCATGTGCAATAATTAGTAGCCTACTAACCAAAAAAAGTCCAGGACCAGATGGATTCACAGTCAAATTCTATCAGAGGTACAAAATGGAGCTGGTACCATTTCTTCTCAAACTATTCCAATCAATAGAAAAAGAGGGAATCCTTCCTAACTCATTTTATGAGGCTAGCATCATTTTGATACCAAAGCCTGGCAGACACACACACACACACACACACACACACATACAAGATAATTTTAGATCAATATCCCTGATGAACACCAATGTGAAAATCCTCAATAAAATACTAGCAAACCAAATCCAGCAGCACATCAAAAAGCTTATCCACCACAATCAAGTCAGCTTCATTCCTGGCGTGCAAGGCTGGTTCAACATATGCAAATCAATAAATGTAATCCATCATATAGACAGGACCAACAACAAAAACCACATGATTATTTCAATAAATGCAGAAAAGGCCTTCAACAAAATTCAACAACCTTCATGCTAAAAACTCTCAATAAACTAGGTATTGATGGAATATATCACAAAATAATAAGAGCTCTTTATGACAAACCCACAGCCAATATCATACTAAATGGGCAAAAGCTGGAAACAGTCCCTTTGAAAACTGGCACAAGACAACGATGCCCTGTCTCACCATTCCTATTCAACATAGTGTTGGAAGTTCTTGCCAGGGTAATCAGGCAAGAGAAAGAAATAAAGGGTATTCAATGATGAAAAGAGGAAGTCAAATTGTCCCTGTTTGCAGATGACATGATTGTATATTTAGAAAACCCCATCATCTCAACTCAAAATCTCCTTAAGCTGATAAGCAACTTCAGAAAAGTCTCAGGATACAAAATCAATGTGCAAAAATCACAAGCAGTCCTATACACCAATAACAGACAAACAGAGTCAAATCATGAATGAACTCCCACTCACAATTGCTACAAAGAGAATCAAATACTTAGGAATGCAACGTACAAGGAATATGAAGGACCTCTTCAAGAAGAACTACAAACCACTGCTCAAGGAAATAAGAGATTACAGAAACAAATGGAAGAACATTTCATGCTCACGGATAGGAAGAATCAATATTATAACAATGGCCATACTGCTCAAGGTAATATATAGA
Source organism: Theropithecus gelada (assembly GCF_003255815.1). NCBI lineage: Eukaryota > Metazoa > Chordata > Mammalia > Primates > Cercopithecidae > Theropithecus > Theropithecus gelada. Next base: position 26,961,682 of record NC_037677.1, on the reverse strand, counting down.
TTCAATGCCACCCCCATTAAGCTACCAATGACTTTCTTTACAGAACTGGAAAAAATTACTTTAAAATACATATGGAACCAAAAAAGAGCCTGCATTGCCACGTCAATCTTAAGCCAAAAGAACAAAGCTGGAGGCATCATGCTACCTGACTTCAAACTATACTACAAGGCTACAGTAACCAAAAGAGCATGGTACTGGTACCAAAACAGAGGTATAGATCAATGGAACAGAACAGAGCCCTCAGAAACAATACTACACACCTACAACCATCTGATCTTTGTCAAACCTGACAAAAACAAGAAATGGGGAAAGGATTCCCTATTTAATAAATGGTGATGGGAAAACTGGCTAGCCATATGTAGAAAGCTGAAACTGGATCCCTTCCTTACACCTTATACAAAAATCAACTCAAGATGAATTAAAGACTGAAATGTTAGACCTAAAGCCATAAAAACCCTAGAAGAAAACCTAGGCAATTCCATTGAGGACATAGGCATTGGCAAAGACTTCATGACAAAAACATCAAAAGCAATGGCAACAAAAGCCAAAATAGACAAATGGGACCTAATTAAACTAAAGAGGTTCTGCACAGCAAAAGAAACTACCATCAGAGTGAACAGGCAACCTACAGAATGGCAGAAAATTTTTGCAATCTACCCATCTGACAAAGGGCTAATATCCAGAATTTACAAGGAACTCAAACAAATTTACAAGAAAAAAGTCAAACAACCCCATTAAAAAGTGGGCAAAGGATATGAACAGATGCTTCTCAAAAGAAGACATTTATGCAGCCAACAGACACATGAAAAAAATGCTCATCATCACTGGTAATCAGAGAAATGCAAATGAAAACCACAATGAGATACCATCTCATGCCAGTTAGAATGATGATCGTTAAAAAGTCAGGAAACAACAGATGCTGGAGAGGATCTGGAGAAATAGGAATGCTTTTACACTGTTGGTGGGAGTGTACATTAGTTCGACCATTGTGGAAGACAGTGTAGCAATTCCTTAAGGATCTAGAACTAGAAATATCATTTGACCCAGCGATCCCATTACTGGGTATATACCCAAAGGATTACAAATCATGCTACTATAAAGACACATGCACACAAATGTTTATTGCGGCACTATTCACAATAGCAAAGACTTGGAACCAACCCAAATGTTCATCAATGATATACTGGATTAAGAAAATGTGGCACATATACACCATGGAATACTATGCAGCCATAAAAAAGGATGAGTTCATGTCCTTTGCAGGGACATGGATGAAGCTGGAAACCATCATTCTGAGTAAACTATTCCAAGGACAGAAAACCAAACATCACATGTTCTCACTCATAGGTGGGAGTTCAACAATGAGAACACATGGACACCGGGTGGGGAACATCACACACTGGGGCCTGTTGGGGTTGGGGGGCTGGGGTAGGGATAGCATTGGGAGAAATGCCTAGTGTAACTGATGAGTTGATGGGTGCAGCAAACCAACATGGCACACGTATACCTATGTAACAAACCTGCATGTTGTGCACATGTACCCTAGAACTTAAATAGATTTTTAAAAATTTATTGAGATTAGTTTTGTGGCCTATCATATGGTCCGTCTTAGAGAATGTTCCATATGCTGATGAGAAGAATGCGTATTCTGCAGTTCTTGTATAGAATGTTATGTAAATTTCTGTTACATCCATTTGTTCTAGAGTTCAGTTTAAGTCCAGCATTTCTTTGTTGACTTTCTGTTTCGATGATCTGTCTAGTGCTGTTAGTGGAGTGTTGAAGTCCCCCACTATTATTGTGTTGCTGTCTATCTCTTTTCTTAGCTATAGTAGTAATTGTTTTCATCAATCCAGGAGCTCCTGAGTTAGGTGTATATATATTTAAGATTGTAATATCTTCTTGTTGGATTGATCCTTTTATCATTATATCATGACCTACTTTGTCTTTTTATATTGTTGTTGCTTTAAAATCTGTTTTATCTGATATAAGAATAGCTATTCCTGCTTGCTTTTAGTTTCTATTTGCATGGAATATCTTTTTTCACCCCTTTACCTTGAGTCTATAGGAATACTCAGGTGTCAGGTGAGTCTCCTAAAGATAGCAGATATTTAGTTTGTGATTTTTTTAATCTATTCTGCTAATCCGTATCTTTTAATTTAGACATTTAGATCATTTACATTCAACATTAATATTGAGGTACAAGATACTGTTCCAGTCATCATGTTGATTGTTACCTAGGTATTTTGTTCTCTTCATTGTGTGATTGTTTTATAGGCCCTGTGAGTTTTTTTGCTTTCAAGAGGGTCTATTTTTGTACATATCAACCTTTTGTTTCAAGCTTTAGAACTCTTTTTAAACATTTCTTTTAGGGCTGGTCTGGTAGTGACAAATTCCCTCAGCATTCACTTGTCTGAAAGACACTTTTTCCCCCTTCATTTGTGAAACTTAGTTTTGCTGGATACAAAATTCTTGGCTGACAGTTATTCTGTTTAAGGAGGCTAAAGATAGGACCCCAATCCCTTCAGATTTGTAAGGTTTCTACTGAGAAGTCTGCTCTTAGTCTGATAGATTTTCCTTTATAGGTTACCTGATGCTTTTGTCTCACTGCTAGAATTCTTTCCTTCATGTTGACTTTAGATAGCCTGATGACTCTATGCCTTGGTGATGTCCTTTTTCCAATGAATCTCCTAGGAATTCTTTGAGCTTCTTATATTTGGATGGCTAAATCTCTAGCAGGGCCAGGGAAGTTTTCCTCAATTATTATCCCAAATAATTTTCCAGGATTTTTGCTTTTTCTCCCCTATCAGGAACACCAGAACTTCTTAGATTTCACCATTTTACATAATCCCATACTTCTTGGAGACTTTGTTCATTTCTTGCAATTATTTTTACTTTATGTTTGTGTGATTGGGTTAATTTGAAAGACTTGTCTTTGAGCTCTGAAATTCTTTCTTCTACTTGTCCTAGTCAGTCTATTGTTAAAACTTCCCATTGAATTTTGTAATTACCTAATATGTGTTTCATTTCCAGAAATTTTGATTGGTTTTTCTTTAAAATATCTGTCTCTTTAGAAAATGTTTCATTCATATCCTGAATTGCTTTTAAAATTTCTTTATGTTGGTTTTTACCTTTCTCTTGTATCTCCCTGAGTTCTATATCTATTATTTCAAATATTTCATTTTGGTTTGGATCCATTGCTGGAGAGGTAATGTGATCTTTTGGGGGTGTTATAGAATGCTGTTTTCTTCTTATTTGATTGTTTTTTAACCCTCCCCCCCGGCCCACTTTCTAGGAAGTGACTTTAATGTTTATAGTTTATTGTAACCTAATTTGACCCTGGGTGCTGTTGGGAGTGAAGACTGTATGAGTTCCTTGGTTATATAGAGTCTTTGTATGGTGGCCTTGTCAGATGCTGGTTGTAGTAGCAATGTGCTCAGTATGTATGCACGTTCACTGTCTCCTGTCAGGTTGGAATGCCAGAGGTCTCTTGAGGCTTATTTCATTCTCCAGTGGTATTCACTTATTTATTTTTTTCCTTCAGTATTTGTGTTTTATTTACTGAATTGAACAGTTCAGGTTTCAGGTCAGTAGGGGAGATGTTTATGGATAAAACCCAGCTGTGGTTAAAGCAGGTTGGTAAATGCAATACCCAATAATGGGCAGAGGGCCCAGCCTTGACAGAGCCAGCTGGGGGACATCTCAGGAAAATGCACTGAGATCTTTTCAAGGGGAAGACAGGGAGCCACCTCACCTCCCCTGTTAGGACAGCAGGAAAGCAATACGCCTCCCAGTCACACTCCTGACCCAGTGTTCCAGCTGTTCAGATCAGACAGGCACCTCCTTTCATCTGCAGGAATGCTCGTGTTCAATGTAGAGATGGATTGTGACTCTAACCCTCATCCAAACCTGAAACTGGAGGGTACTCTTCCTGTGGAAATGCAGTCACCCTGAAGTGTTCCAGAAAGACAGTCTATAGGTACACCCCTATTGAGCTCTTGTGGGAGAAGCCCCAGCTGTGTCTGCAGTGGTGGACACAGAGAAGAAGTTCCCTTCCACAAGGCCTTTCACAAGCACCAGAATTGCCTGACGGTTGGGTGGAGCTGCAGATCAGCTCCCTGTTGAGCCCAGCACTGCACTGTGCCTCTGATGAAAGAAACCTGCCACAAATGGAAAGTTCCGGGACTGCAGGCCTGCTGTCTGGATTCTTTTGCCCCATGGGGTGCTCCCTTGATGTACTGCATTCCCCCTTCTTCTAGGAGTAGGAGTCCCCAAGGCCAGACTACTGTGAATGCTGCTGCTCCTCTGGACCTAGTTGCCCGGTGGGGCTGCCACTCCCCACACTGGTGCTGGGAAATGTATGCAAGGGGCCCAGTGATGTGACCTGTTCTCAAGTCTCCCAGCTGTGGATATCAGCACCAGCTCTAATGGGGGTAGCAGGGGAGTGACATGGACTCTGTGAGATTCCTTGGTTATAAAAAGCCTTAGTGTGTTGACTTTCTCAAATGCCAGTTGTAATAGTAACGAACTGGTCACGTGGACAGACTCAGGACCTCCTGGTTATCTAGAGTAATGCAGGCAATGGTGATAGCTGAGGTCATGCACAAGCTTTCTCCTTCCTGCATGCTGTGTTGTTTTGTACCTGCAGATGCTATAATGCAGTGGTCCCCAAAGTTTTTGGCACCAGGGACCAGTTTCACGGAAGACAATTTTTCCATGGACCTGTAGTGGATGCGGGATGGTTTTGGGATGAAACTGTAGACAGATTCTCATGAAGAGTATGCAACCTAGATCCTTCCCATGTGCAGTTCACAATAGGGTTCCGCTCCTATGAGAATCTAATGCTGCCGGTGATCTGACAGGAGGCGGAGCTCAGGCAGTAATGCTTCCTGGTCCACCACTCACCTCCTGCTGTGCGGCCCAGTTCCTAACAGGCCACCAACCAGTACCGGTGTGTGGCTGGGGACTGGGGACCCTTGCTGTGATGGGCGGTGTGCCGGGTGGCCTTTAGCCAGGAGGCAGGGCTTACAAAATAGCACCAGCTACTGTACTAGCAGCGAGATTTGTGCTTGCCTTATGTTGCCCAGGGGAGGTATTTTGGTGACTCACACAATGGGCAGGGCCATAGAACTCCCAAAAGTTTCAGACCTTTGTTAAGCTACCAGGGTGGGTGACAGGGCAAAGTTGGGTAGTAGCTGGGTCAGGCAAGTTCATGCTCTGGCTCTCCACATGCAGATAGGTGCAAGTGGTGGCCCCGGTAGGGATTAGAGGGCAGTTCTCTGGAGGCAGAGGTAATGTTCCAGGGAGGAGTACAGTTGCCTATGCTGCACAGAAGAGTCTGTATGGAAAGTGGGAAGTAGCAGGAGGCAGTAAGCCCCACCCAGCTCCCACACTTGGCAAAGCGTATCTTACACCCACAGTGTTCGCTAGAAACCGCTGGCTAGGTTCAAGGCAATCTGCGCTCCAGAACTCAAAACTGCCCCCAGGCCATAAGCCTTTCTGGGGAAGATAGCAACCACTGCTTTCGGGGCACACCCCTCCCAGTCTGCCCAAGAATCAGGGGTGCCCAGTTCCTACGCCTGTGGCTGCGGTACACTTCCCACTTGTCCCTCACTTCTGGCCAAGGGAGTGTGTCCCCATTGGAGATTATCATGCGAATCTCAGCTGGGAACTTCTCTCACCTGTGACCACCACCTGAGTTAGCTGGCAGACCTCCGCAAGGTCGTCTGTGAAGTAGGATCAGGAATGGCTTCCCTTCATCCCTGGCAGACGGAGTGCACACAAAGCCTGTCTTGACGCGGGTTCTTCTTGTGTTCTCCCCACTGCTCACTAAATCAGCTTCAGTCCCGGGTGGGGGTAAGACTTTCCCCATGACCTGAATTGCTACGTTCCCCAGTGGGAGTGCGTATCCTGGAGGCGGTTGTCTCCCTCCCACGCTTTGGGGAGTGGCTGGCTCACGGTGTAGGGCTGCAGCCCAGTGCTTTCTTCAAAGGATCTGTGTTTTCTTTCAGTTTTCCTGTTAAGTTTTTGTGTTACTTATTGGAAAAAAGTTCACAGTGTAATCTCTACACACTATTTTGTCTTTCCAAGTGGGAAAGGCATGGTAACAATGCCTCCCATCCACAATCTTGGGGAAAAACCCCACAGTTTTTGGCAATTTGGTAATATGTCTTAGTGTGATTTTGTTGTTATTCTGATTGGGATTTCAGATTCTTGGATCTATGGATTTATAGTTGTCATCAAATTTTTAAAAATTTGAGGTCACTATTTCTTCAAATATTTTTCTGCTTTCCCTATCCTTCTGAGACTCCGATTACACATGTGTAATAGTGTCTCGTAGATAACTAAGGATCTTTCATTATTTTTCCAGCCATTTTTCTCTTGTGTTTTGTATTAAAGAGTTTCTGTTTGATATATCTTCAAGTTCGCTGATCTTTTCTTCTGCAGAGTCCAATAAGCTGTTAAGTCCAACTGGTGAATTTTTTTTCAGATATTGTATTTTTCAATACTAGAAGTTTTTAGTAGATAGTTTCATTTCTTTCCTTGTTATGTTAATGTATTCTTTCATTTTTTGGCATATTTTTATTACGTTATTTATATATATATTTTTGAGATGGAGTCTCACTCTGTCACCCAGGCTGGAGTGCAATGGTGTGATCTCAGCTCACTGCAACTTCTGCCTCCCAGGTTCAAATGATTCTCCTGCCTCAGCCTCCCAAGTAGCTGGGATTACAGGCACGTGCCATCACACCCAGCCAATTTTTGTATTTTTAGTAGAGACAGGTTTTACTATGTTGGTAGGGCTGGTCTTGAACTCCTGACCTCGTGATTCACCTGCCTCGGCCTCCCAAAGTGCTGGGATTACAGGTGTGAGCCACAGCACCTGGCCCTGGCATATTTTTAACAGCAATTTTATAGTCCTTTTCTACGAACTTCATCATCACTATTATTCTGGGCCAATTTTTATTAACTAGTTGTTTTCTCCTAGCTATGGGAAACAGTATTCTGCTTTTTTACATATCTAGTAATTTTTATTGGATGCTGGACATTATATTATGTTGTTAAGTGTCTGGATTTTTAAAAACTTTAAAGAACATTGAATTTATTATTATGGGCAGCAAGTTATTTTTTTGATAAGGTTGATCCTTTTGGTAACTATTTACAAGCTTTGGTAAGGGGGGTCTAAAATAGCCTTTACTCCAGGCTACTTCAGCATTATTATTAAGTTGCAACCCTTCTTTGGTCCCTTCTAAATATTCCATGTTTTCAATATATTCTCTCCATTCTAGCTAGTTAAAAAATCAAAACATCTCTCACCCCCATCTATGCTCTGGGAATTTTTTTTTTAGCTTACAGCTCCTTTGCAAGGCCTCATGGAGTTTTGCACTCCATATGGACAGCTTAGTAGTCAGCCAAAAGCTCAATAGAACTTTGTGAAGATTTGCAGGTTTCTGGAGCTCTCCACAGTTCCCTCTTCCCCAGGTTTCTGCCCTGCAAATTCCATTTACCTTGACATTCCCAAACTCCAATCCCTCTCTCCTCAGCTCATGAAACTATTGTGGTTCACTTGGTTCCTTCTCACTGAAAAATGAGCTGACAGTAGACAGATTAATAGGAGAAAGAGGCACGCAAATGTATTTAGTGTGCACAGCATAGGGGGAATTGCAGGAGAATGATTACCCTATAACCCAGTGAGGACCAGATGTTATACACCCTTCTTCACAGTGGTAGAGGAGATAGGGATGTAGAAGTGAATGCTTCTCTGGGGTAATGAATGAGCCCAAAAAACAAGGGCCTGAAACAAAGTTCTTCTGAGCTCTGGGGGAAAGTGGTGGGAAGGTGAGGAACAGCACTTCACTGTGCACACAGATTGCCTTATTATGCAGTTGAAGCCTCCCAGGTAATCTCTCAGACCTGCCCTCAGGAAAATAGTGAAAAGTTTGTTTAGGTATGGTAACTCCCAGTCTCTTCTCTGGTAGTTAATCCTTCCTTGTTGTTTGATGTGATTCCTAGGAAGGAGGTCTTAAGACAACTGTACTCTTTTTAGAAAGAAGCTTTCTTAATCAGACAGGGAAATTGCAAAGATAGTCACTCTTGGTGCTTAGGGAAAATAAGCGGATCAGAGAAACAGGGAAGCAGGGAAAGGTCAGAGAGAGACCTTGAGGCTGCTTCCTTCATTCAGCCAGCGTGTCAAAGTGATATTTTGGGGTACTGCTTGCTGTGCATAATAGTTTTAATCTGTAAAGGGCCTCTAGGTGAAAACAATGATGATCATCAGTTTCACCATATTTGTTTTGCAGTATCTAAAAACTGTTGTTTCAAATCCCATCAAAAAGTGGGCTAAGAACGTGAACAGACAATTTGCAAAAGAAGATATACAAATGGCCAACAAACATAAGAAAAAATGCTCAACATCACTAATTATCAGGGAAATGCAAATCAAAACTGCAATGAGATACCACCTTACTCCTGCAAGAATAGCCATAATCAAAAAAAAAAAAAAAAAAAAATAGATGTTTTGTATGAATGCGGTGAAAAGAGAACACTTTAACACTGTTGGTGGGCATGTAAACTAGCACAACCACTATGGAAAACAGCGTGGAGATTCCTTAAAGAGCTAAAAGTAGAACTACCATTTGATTCAGGAATCTCAATTCTGGGTATCTACCCAGAGGAAAAGAAGTCATTATATGTAAAAGATATTAATACTTACACATGCATGTTTATAGCAACACAATTCATAATTGCAAAAATATGAAATCAGCCCAAATACCCATCAATCAAGGGGTAAAGAAAATGTGGTTTTTATTTACTACAGAATACTACTCAGTCATAAAAAGGAAACAAGGAATGAAATAATGGCATTTGCAGCAACCTGGGTGGAATTAGAGACCATTATTCTAAGTGAAGTAACTCAGGAATGGAAAACCAAACATTGTATGCTCTCACTCATGAGTGGGAGCTAAGCTATGAGGATACAAAGGCATAAGAATGATATAATGAACTTTGGGGACTCAGGGGAAAGAGTGGGACAGGGTGTGAGAGATAAAGACTACACATTGGGTACAGGGTAAATTGCTTGGGTGATGGGTACACCAAAATCATGGAAATCGCTACTGAAGAACTTATTCATGTAACCAAACACCATCTGTTCCCCCAAAACTCATTGAAATAAAAAAAACCTCCCCCGCAAATAAAAACTTGTTTGTTGCAGATACTTTGTCCAATTTTCCGGTTGTTTATGGCTAGTTCCGTATCAGGTTCTCTGTCACAGCTAGAAGAAGAAATCTGTATTTTCTCCTGGTTGCATCATTGAGCCACAGAATCACATAAAAATGACCTATACCATGGGCTTTTTAGATACATGATCCAATAAATTTCTTAAGACAGTATCAGTTGGATTTTTCTCCTGCCTACAACCAAAGTATGTTTAAGTGGGACTCTATATAATAACTTGGATTTGCTTCCCAAAATGGAAATATTTATTTAGTATTCTACCATTTTACCTATGTTCTTTTTTCAAGTTGATCTTTATCAATGCAAGCAGTGCTCTAATTCAGTTGTCACCTTCTACATACATTTATTGAGTACCTAAATATAACTTAGATGCTAGACTAGAAACTAAGAGAGTAAGGGTAAAGAGCTTCCTGCTCTCAAGACATTATCAGTATATTAAGGAAAATCTGCATATAAGCAAATAAAAGCAATACAGTTTGTTTTGGGCTGAATCACATCCCCCAAAAAGATATGTTGAAGTCCTAACCTCTGATACTTGTGAATGTGATTTTTTTTTCTGAAATAGGGTCTTTGCAGAGGTAATCAAGTTAACATGAAGTCATACTGGATTAGGGTAGGCCCTAAGCCAATGACTAGTGTCCTAATAAAATGGGGGGACATTTGGACACAGACACAGAGAGGAGAATACCATGTGGAGAGAGGAGAATGCCATATGGAGATAGAAGCACAGAGACACACAAGGGAGAAGATCACATGAAGACAGAGGCAGATATTTGAGTGATGCATCTACACGCCAAGGAATACTAAAGATTGCCAGAAACCACGAAAAACTAGAAAGAGGCCAAAGGAAGGACTTGGAGAGCCTTGAGGAGAACAAAGACGTGGCTACACTTTGATTTCAGATTTCTAGCTTCCAGAACTATGAAAGAATAAGTTTCTCTTGTTTTAAGCCATCCAGTTTATGCTTCTTTGTCACAGTAGCCCTAGAAAACAAATACACAGTTTTATATATACAATGGTGGAAGTACATACTAAAGCAGCAGCTACTAAGAGGGATTAGAAGGACCTGTAAATAGATTCTTATCTAGGTACTTTGTATCAATCAGGAGAAGCTAGTCAAGGAGGCAGAGCAGAAAAATATTTGAAGAAATATGGCCAAAAATTTCCCTAAATTGATGAAAGTCATGAACCCACATATCTAAGATTCCCAAGTCCCAGGGACTGAAGACAAAAAAGATTTATTTCTCATGCACACAAAGTTCACTGAGGCTCTGGGAGATCTTCGGGGCAGCTGCCATCCAGGATCTGCCTCAGCTTTTAAGACAATGTCACACCATTTTCAGTATGGTCCCCAGTGCAGGACTCTTCCAGAAGAGCAGTCTTTGCTCTGGAGTTCTGTCTTTCAGTGGCAAAGACTCTGCCCTGTCTGTACTGTGGTCTGATGGCTCCTGCTGCCCAGTCCTGTTTTCTCCCCTTTTCCTTTTGTAACTTTTACTTCATAATTAAACGTTTACACCCCTAACTCTGTCACCACAACTACTTCCTGAAGAATCTAACCTGTGACATGTCCCTTCCTTTTTCACTCCACCATCATGGAAAGAATTTGGAAATCAAAGTTAAACAAATTGAGAAAGGTCATTTCCCAAATTTTTGACTCACAAAGAAGTATTCTCCATTAAATTCAGAGCACCTTTTAATGAAAACAGGCCCAGGTAGGAGGCAAATATTCATTTAGCATAGTAAGAGGGTGTCTTAGTCTGTTTTGTGTTGCTATAAATATCAGAGACTGGGTAATTTATTTAAATAAAAGGTTTATTTGGCTCATGGTTCTAATGACTGCAAAGTTCAAGATTGAGCATCTACATCTGGTGAGGGCTTCAGGCTGCTTCTATTCATCAAAGAAGATGAAGGGGAGCTGCATGTGCAGAGGTCACATGGGAAGGGGGGATGTTCCAGCTTTTTAACAACAAGTTCTCATAAGAACGAATAGAGTGAGAATTCATTCACCTCTGAAAGAAAGCATTAATCAATTCATGAAGGATCTGCCCTCATGATCCAAATGACCCCTATTAGCTCCAACCCCAATATTAGAGATCAAATTTCAACACGAGGTTTAGAGGGAACAAACATCCAAACCTTTGCAGGAGTATTATTTTGTAAGACAGATGGCCTAAGTCATAGTAATAGGAGGAAAAGACTGTCATGTGGTCTTCAGAAGAATATAAATTCTTAGTGGAGTCAGAGGAAGCTAGCTGTGGTCTATCCCTGGGGGAGAGAGAGTTCAAATGGTCTTGCTCAACATTTGCCTCTTTTTCTTCTTTCAGAGCCAGGCCACAGCTGGGCAGAGGAAAACCCATCAACACCCAAGTGAGCTTTTTGCTGGCAGATTTTATAAGCCCAAAAAGGACCTGAGATTAAGGTTCTTTTATCTTGTGGGATAATTAATATTCCCCAAAATTGGCTATAAAAATAGATCTTAGTCCCCAAAATCCCAGTCAACAGTTTTCTGGTGCTGTACTACTTTAGGATGTTTACTAGAACACCTGAGTAATAATATTTTCATTTTTTATTTTTTCAAAGGTGGCTTTTATTCCATCCCAGTTCAATGTGGTTTAATCTGAGGAGAAAAACACGTGGCAGTACTTGGAAAGGGCTTACTTCTGTTCCTAGTACTTGGCTGCTCATTGAGCTTTTGTACCAACAGAGAGAACAACTCTCCAACTTTCTCTTAATGCTCCTTCCCTCAAAAAGACCATGTTTAGTGGAAGGAGAAGGGATCCTTGTACTGGTGATACATACATCTGCCTGTGCATGTAGGATTTCTTTGGTGCAAACTGGTCTAATTTTATGAACTTCAGTTGTTTGCTTATTTTATAAAGTAGTTTCCCAAAGTCTGAAGTATGAGTCTCATAAAACTCAAAATGCTTCCACAAACCCCCTGGGTATAAGGTACCATGCTGTCTCCCCAGCCACATCTCCTGTCACTTCTCATGGGCTCCATCAGCTCATGTCATGATGACTTTCTTGCCATCTGCAAAATGTATTTTGTCAATATTATTTCCTCTGCCTGAAATAAGATATACCCATTGTTAACCTGGCTAAAATGTGATAATTTTGTGGAATTCAGCTTAAATCACCTCCTCCTAAGAGCTGTCTTCGGAGCTGACTCTTTGTCTTTCCTGAAGCTGGCAGTTTTCTGTCTTCTTGTCTGACTCTTCTCTCCTCTAATCATCTAGACTGAGAACTGGTGACTTAGTGATAGGGTTTATATAAAAGACTAAAATTTTCTTGTAAATATGGTACATGTATCTCTAGCCCTGTTCATATCACTCAAATGAAGTATAAAACATTTATAAAATGACAATGCTTCTTAAATAAAATACTGTATTAGTCTGTTCTCATGCTGCTAATAAAGATATACCTGAGACTAGGTAATTTATAAAGAAAAAAAGTTTAATGGACTCAGTTTCACATGGCTGAGGAGGCCTCACAATTATGGCAGAAGGCAAAGGAGGAGCAAAGACATGTCTTACATGGTGGCAGGCAAGAGAGAGAGTGTGCAGAGGAAAGGCCCTTTATAAAACCATCAGGTCTCATGAGACTTATTCACTATCATGAGAATAGCATGGGAAAAACCTGCCCTCATGATTAAATTACCTCCCACCAGGTCCCTCCCACAATATTTGGGGATTATGGGAGCTACAATTTAAGATGAGATTTGGGTGAGGACACAGCCAAACCATATGAAATACCTTACTAAAACAAAGCAGTGGTATAAATATCATCATTGCTATTCTCTTTAATACATATTACTGAAAAAGGAGGTATTTAGTTCAGAAATATATGATGGGCCAAAATCCTGGAAGAGAAATGAAGAGAGAAATTTAATTAATCAAATTTAAACTTTCAAGATTCTTTCTTGGTTTTATCAAAATTTTGCTTCTGAATCTCTATTTATCTAATGAACGACTAGACTAACTTTCTAATTCCAGAGATGGAGTGTGGGCAAAACACAAGTAAGTTTTTTGCTTTTTCTTATCCTCCTGAGATGCAGAGGGGAAAAACAAGAAAGGTCACTGGCGAAATAGACAGTGGAACATTCAATTTCCTTACAGTGCGGGGTAGGGTAAGTGCCCACTGGCCGTAGAGAGATGGGGATAGATTTGTTTCCAAAATTCATAGATTTCTAAGGAATTACAGTCTTTCTTGATGGTTGGATCAGGAGAACACTGGCATGGTGGTCTCAGCAGCAGAATGGGCTGGCTGTGTGTCCTATCACCTCAGACTGCCCCTACGGGGGAGGACCATTATTCCTGCGTTATGGAGTCAACTGGATACACCCCTGGTTTTGTCAAGGCTGGTGGGGTATTTTGGGTACAGGCTGCCTACACACAGCCTGTTTTGCTTTAATTTTCAATTTAAACATTACTTTGTTTATCTTTACATAGGTAATATAATCATGTTACACAAAAGGTACCAAATATACCATAAAAATCAGTCTCTTTCCTACTCTCTGTAGCCATCCAATTCTCCTCCCAAGATGGGACAGCTGTAATTACCTGCTTGTGCATCTTCCTCTCCACCAATGGTAGCATAAAAATTCACATGAGTCTGCACCTTGTGTTTTTTACCTAATAGCTCTGTGAGATTATTCCAAACTGATACATACATGTCATTCTTTTTTTTTTTTTTTTTTGAGACAGAGTCACATCCTGTCACTCCATCTGGAGTACAGTGTCTCAATCTCAGCTTACTGCAACCTCTGCCTCCTGGGTTCAAGCGATTCTCCTGCCTCAGCCTCCCAAGTACTCCCAAGTAACTGGGACTATAGACGCATGACACCACGCCCAGCTAACTTTTGTATTTTTAGTAGAGACGGGGTTTCACCATGTTGACCAGGCTGGTCTCAAACACCTGACCTCAAATGATCCACCCACCTCGGCCTTCCACAGTGTTAGGATTAAAGGCGTGAGTCACTGTGCCCGGCCTGTCATTCCTTTTTTTAAAACAGGTGCATACTTTGGGAGGCCGAGACGGGCGGATCACGAGGTCAGGAGATCGAGACCATCCTGGCTAACATGGTGAAACCTCGTCTCTACTAAAAATACAAAAAAAAAAAAAAAAAACTAGCCGGGCGAGGTGGCGGGCGCCTGTAGTCCCAGCTACTCGGGAGGCTGAGGCAGGAGAATGGCGTAAACCCGGGAGGCAGAGCTTGCAGTGAGCTGAGATCCGGCCACTGCACTCCAGCCTGGGCGACAGAGCGAGACTCCGTCTCAAA